>NW_007733385.1:6375-12021 GCF_000696425.1 Galeopterus variegatus | reverse complement strand
AAAAAAAAAAAAAAAAAAAAAAAAAAAAAAAAAAAAATTTAGGATGTTTAGTCATCACAGACAACAACAAAGAAGCTAGTAAAGACATACATGTCATTTTTATTGTCAAAATCCAGTGGTATGTAGACAGCACACAATGAAAAACCAATGCGTAGCTTGAAAATATATTGAGGAATTCCAATAATTAAGATATTTTTACTGATGATCTATATTAATTATGTAAATTACAATTATACTTAGATGAAAAACAAAATCGAGAAGACCTTTTAAATAAAATGATTACATAACTGATCTTTTATATATACCCTACATTTTAATTTAATGTAATGCAAAGTACAGGATAAATACATTCTTTAAATAAATATGGATATTGGTACATTCAGGAAAGGGAAATATACACTACAAAATATTAGTTAACATTCAGGATAATGTTAAAAATATCACTCCTTTGATATTGGAACTAAGATTTAACAAAAAGTGCTGTTAACAAGAAATGCTATATGGTTTTCAGCTATATAACCTAACACTGAAAATGTATGACATTCTACTGCTTTATCTTATCAGCACATTAAATGATATTTATTAAAACAAAGAAAAATACCTTTCTATTTATTTATGACATGAAAAGGGTGAACTATTTTCTAATATTTGTCTATTTATTCTTCACTGAGAATTCTGAAGCCAAAAAAGTTTTAAAACTGTCTTTATTTTCTTTCACATCTAGTATATCTTTTTTTTTTTGTCTTTTTTTGTGACCGGTAAGGGGATTGCAACCCTTGGCTTGGTGCTGTCCGCACCGCGCTCAGCCAGTGTGTGCACCAGCCATCCCTATATAGGAACTGAACCCACAGCAGGAGCGCCACTGCGCTCCACTCTCCTGAGTGTGCCACGGGGCTGGCCCACATCTAGTATTTCTAACACCACTATTCAAAAATAGATGATTTATCCTGCTTTTACTGATGTCTCCAACAGAGATTTCAAGATAATTTTGTGGATAATCTTTACTAGCTAACAGAACATTCGTCTTTAAAGCTAAATTATAAAACAAAGTCACATAACTGCATTCTTCATATAGAGGAGGGGGCACAGGGTTACCTCTCAGAGATCATTTATCTTAGATATTTTTCTATGTAGTATGAACTTTGTATCTAAAAAACACTCATTGATTACAATATACATTATATTTAAATTGCCCATAGACTCGTTTATTCATGTATGATTAATTGAGTTGTCACTCCAAAGTATAAAGATCTTGTTTTAGAATTCAGGAGTCAGTATGAAAATTAAAAATAATTATAAAATTACAAAGAAAATAACAGTTAATACTGCTATCATTGAAAATTTGCCACTGTCAACCTCTTTGTATAGTTATTTTGAGTTCGTTCTTTCTCTCCCATTTTTAAAAAATCATTCTATTGTAAAATTGATGTATGCTAATCTTTTTTCAATTTTTATTTTTTCCTGATTTATCGAGGCATAATCGACAATTAAAAATTAAATATATTTATGATGTACAACATGATTTTTGATATATCTGTACATTGTGAAGTGATCACCATAATAAAACTAATTATCATATCCATCATCTTACATAATTAAATTTTTTGTGTGTAATGTAAACATTTAAGATCAGACATAGCAATTGCTATGGTGTGATTGTGTCCTCCAAAATCCATATGTTGAAAGTTAATCACCAATAAGTCATGAGAACAGAAGCTTCATGACTAGAATCAGTGACTTATAAAAGAGCTGTAAGGAGCTAGAATTATCCCTTTTTACACTTCCATCCCTTCTGTCATGGGAAGACACAGCTTCCTCCCTGTTGAAGGATCCAGCAACAAGGAGCCATCTTGAAGCAGAAAACAGCCCTCATTAGACACTAACTTTGTGGGTGCTTTGATTTTGAACTTCCTAGTCTCCAGAACTTTGAGAAATAAATTTCTATTTCTTATAAGTTACACAGGCTGTGGTATTTTGTTATAGCTGCATAAACTGAGAAAGCAATACAATATTATTAACTATAGTAACCATGCCATACATTAGATCTCCAGAACTTATTCATCCTACCTAAGTGAACATTTGAATCCTTTGATCAACATCTCTCCATTTTCCCTGCCCCCAGCCCTTAGCAGTCACCATTTCACTCGCTATCACTATGAGTATGACTATTTTAGACTTCATGTATAAGTAAGATCATGCAGTATTTGTCTTTCTGTGCCTGGCTTGTTTCACTTAACATAATGTCTTCTAGGCTCATCTATGTTGTCACAAATGATGTGGTTTTCTTCTTTTTTAGGCTAAACATATTTCATTGTGTGTGTCTATGTGTGTGTCTATATTTTTTACATTTTCTTTTTCCATTTATCTATCAACGGACACCTGTATTCCATGTCTTGGCTATTGTAAGTAATGCTACAATAAATGTGGGAGTGCCTATATCTCTTCAAGATACTGATTTTATTTTCTGTAGATGTACATCCAGGAGTGGAATTGCTGGATCATACGGTGGTTCTACTTCTAATTTTTTGAGGAACTTCCATACTGTTTTTCATAATGGCTTCCAAGTTTACATTCCCATGGACCGTGTATGAGGGTTTCCTTTTCTCCACATCCTTGCCAACACTTGTTATCTTTTGCCTTTTCTGTAATAGCAAGTCCAATAGGTGTGAAGTTGGATTGTAGTTTTGATTTGCATTTCCCTGATAATTAGTGATGTTGAGCACATTTTCATATACCTGTTGTCTATTTTTATGTCTTCTTTTTAGATATGCCTATATATGCTTACCTTAAAGAATTAAAATAGTGCATGCAGTATAAACATGTGTTTCTAAAAAGTCACCCAATTCCCTTCAGTCAAAACAATTTTTATCATTAAGTGACATAGTTAGATACCTTTTTCTGTTTACAGAAAGAAATTAATATGATGATGTCATAAAAATTTTATCACATTATAGATACAATTTCAGAAACATTGGCATTATAAACAACAGAAGAAAAGCTGAAGTGCAATAAAACGAACTACAAAATTTCAATCATTAAAAAAAATGTTACTTTAAGATATACACCTCCAAGTCTGTGAAAAAGGATTTTCAAAAAAATTGAAGAGGTTGGAGTCATTCTATTCTAAAAATTACATATTTCAAGATGATATACAAATGACCAATAAGCATGTGAAAAACATGCTCAACATTATTAATCATTAGGAAATGCAAATCCAAAACCTCATACCCACGAGGATAGCTAAATAAAAAAAGTAAAAAAAAGAGACCATAATAAGTCGGTGAAGAAATTGGAATCCTCCCACACTGCTGTTGGGGATATAATATAGTGTAGCTACTGAGGAAAAGAGTTTGGTGGTTCCTTGGTTTTTCAAATAGTTACAGATAGCATTACCATATGACAATGATTCCACTCCCAGATATATACACAAAAGTATTGAAATAAGGTATTCAAGCAAACACTTGTACACGAATGTTAGTAGCAGTTATTCATAAGCAACTTGATGTAGAAACAACCCAAATGTCCATCAACTAATAAACAGTAAATAAAATGTATATCTATATCATAAAATACTATCTGACAATAAAAATGAAGGAATTGCTGATTTATGCTACAACAGGGATGAGTCTTGAAAACATTGTGCTAAAGAAAAGAAGCCAGACAAAAATACCATGTATCTTATGATTACATTTATAGGAAGTATCCCGAATAAGCAAATCTACAGATACAGAGAGTAGATAGTGGCTTAAAGTAGATAGTAAATAAAGGAGTAATGTATACACACCAGCATGTACTCTAAGATGATATAGCTGTTCTAAAGCAAATTAGAAAATAATATGGAGTTTATTGAAACAACTTTTAAAAAAAATTCTATTTAATTATCTACAAATGTTAATATCCAATCTGAATTTCACCTCTTTGACAAAAGCCTCCTGGGTAGAGGGTCTCCTTGTAAGTTTTTGGAAAATAGTGGAACATGGTGTAAAATGTGGAGATACAAATGAAAGGTTAGGATCAACAATTTGCTTCTGTTCCACAACATATCTTAAGCACCTAGTCTTTGCAAATATTGTTTTAGTTGCTGCTTGAAATTGAAAGCCATGTTCTCTCCCCTCAAAATATGCATAGCTTACTTATTGGGTTAAAAACATAAACTGATGTTTTCAACAAATAAGTTAAAAAAAATGATAAGGTCATGCCCCAAGTTCTATAAGATCTCAGAGGAGGAGGACTTAGCTTGATTAGTGGTGGGGAGACAGGATTCATAGAAATTTTCTACAGGAAATATCAACTGAGCTGAGTTTCAAAACACAAGTAGAAAGATTATCCAGCAAAATATAGGAAAGATTAAGGTCAGGGATAATGCCAGATACAGGAAATTGCATGGACAATGAGGCATGAAATAGCAGGTGCAGTGAGGATTATCAGGAGATTAATAGCACCAGGTGATAAAGGGTCCCCAGGAAAGGAAGTGGTAGTAAATAAACTATAGAGGTAGCTGTGGGTAAGTGGTGGAAAATGTGGTACGCCGTGTTAAGGAACATGGGCATTACCCTATAAACAAATGATAGCTATGTAAAGGCTTTTAAGCAATTGAAGTTTTAGCCAGTTCAGTATGGAGGTTGCATGAAAGACGTATTTGTGGAAGCAGCAAACCTGGAGGTAGGAAACCAGTTAGGAGGCCAGTGCAGAGATCATGGGTACCTGGGCAGGGGCAGCGTAGTAGAGGACTGAGATTTAATGATTTTCCTAAGAGGGAAAAGCATTCAAACAGAAATTGTTACTGAACACGTACTATACTTCATGGATTCATAGTCGAGTAAAACAAAATTCCTGAGTGGTGGGAGAATACAAAGAAAGCAATCATGCATAACTTCGTATAGCATACATTATACGAAGTTATACGACCATTGAAGCTGGTGAGATCTTTAATATATTAATATGTACCAATCTCAGCTGCACTTGGACATCCCGATTACTTCATTATTTTTCTGTTTCCAATCTACTCTCACTCTCCTACCAGAGCTATTTCAAAGCTTCTCTTCATTGCTTTAGTCTCCACCCACTTCAAGACTTCTAACTTCAACAGATAGCATTTCTATCACTAATAGTAACAATAACAATAAAATAGAAGAAATTGGAAAGAAACAACCTCATCTTCCAGATATAAAACTCTATCTGAACACATGATATTATTCTCTTCCATTACAATGGGAAGTTATCTCTCTTTCATTTAAGACTATGTTCTCCACCTGGTTTTGCGGTCTCCTCCTCTGCAATTGTAGCAAGAGCTGTTAAATAAAACACTTAATGGCAAGTTAATCCTGAATGTTGACCTTTTGGAGATATGTATTTTGAATAATCTTTGTAATAATGTGTCGATATTTTGAAATTTTCATTTGGAAACATCTAAACATATATTTCAAAATTTAGGATGTTTAGGGCCGGCCCGGTGGCACACTGGATAAGTGCGCCGCTTGGGAAGCGCGGCGGCGCTCCCGCCCGAGGGTTCAGATCCCACATACAGACCGGTTCCCGCTCACTGGCTGAGTGAGGCACGGGAGCGACCCCGAGGGTTGCGATCCCATTGCCAGTCCCCGGTCTGGTACGGGGGCAACACTGAGGGTTGCAATCCGTTGCCGGACA
>NW_007733385.1:4166-6118 GCF_000696425.1 Galeopterus variegatus | reverse complement strand
CATTTGGTCAACAATGGGCCACATATATTACAGTGATCTTATAAGATTATAATGGCTATACCATATAACCAAGAGAGGTAGTAGGTTATACCATGTAGGTTGTGTAATTACACTCTGTGATGTTCACAAAATGACGAAATCACCTAGAGACACATTTCTCAGAACGTATCCCCAATGTTAAGTGATGCATAGCTGTATACAGCTATTTAATTATCACGTACAATCTTTTGTTGATACAAACTGCCTTTTTTTGTGTGATCAAGCAGAGTAGAATATATTTCCAGAATGACCAAAAGCAAATATAAAAAATGTCAATGTCATAGCATCCTGATTGCACTTTCTGTACTGTGCAGACAGGACTTTTAACTATGAAAGATTTTTGTAGCTTTGTGGATTAATTACATTTTTTTATCATAATAACAAATAAAGACCTTGACATACAGCATATGAATCAGAAAGATCCATACTCCTTCTCTAGTCTGCAAATATTTAAGTGTGCCCCCCCCCAGTTATATAGTTAGTTGGCAGTTGTGCAGAAATTACAAAAAAAATAGCAAAAACAACAAAAGCCTGTTGAAGTCACAATAGCAATAAAGTTCTCATTAAATGAACTGGGGCATGAGTTCCAATTATAATCAGGATATTAAAATATCATGAGAACTGTACAACATAAAGTGAAGAACAGATTACAGGAGAACTTTATATAAGGCTTAAATAGAAAAACAGAGAACCATCGGTTTAAATGTTAAGAAAAAAAGAAATTACATTGCATAGAAAACTTTGTGTAAGTATACTGTGTATATTTATCTTCGTGATTTTAATATAGTTTAAAATTGAAACTACAGTAAAGCTCTCTGAATCACTTTACTGTTTAAGGGGAGGGCAGAAGAAATAAATGGTAAAAAGTCAAAGGAAATGGCAGAAAGGATAAAACCTTTCTTAAAACAGGAGTTTTTTTGTAGTTTGAAACACTACACACTAATTGGCACTAAATATTACTGGAAACAGAATATTTAGTTTGAGATTGAGTTTGAAGTTATTGGTGCTTTGATATATTCTCTCTGCCTTAAATGTTCATCTCTTCCTTATGCACAATCATTTTATCCTCGTGTTCTACAATCACCTGCTTTAGATATTTTATTACAAAAGTTTTACATTTCTGTTTCTTCAATTAGATTGTAAACCCCTCAAGGTCAAATAGCATGTCTTCATATTTCTTATATTCTCTAGAAAATTAGGACATAAGTTACCAAATATTATTGACTCAATGGATGAATGAATGAGTGAATAATCAAATTGTCTCTAATCTTGCCAAGAAACATCTGGATCTATCAAGAAGTAGAAAAACATTTCTTCTCCTCATTTAAAAAATCTTATTATTGTATCACATGACAATATTTTGTTCATAATTCAAAAAGATATAATTTACAGTCATGTGCCACAAAATGACATTTGGCCAACAATGGGCCACATATATTACAGTGATCTTATAAGATTATAATGGCTATACCATATAACCAAGAGAGGTAGTAGGTTATACCATGTAGGTTGTGTAATTACACTCTGTGATGTTCACAAAATGACGAAATCACCTAGAGACACATTTCTCAGAACGTATCCCCAATGTTAAGTGATGCATAGCTGTATACAGCTATTTAATTATCACGTACAATCTTTTGTTGATACAAACTGCCTTTTTTTGTGTGATCAAGCAGAGTAGAATATATTTCCAGAATGACCAAAAGCAAATATAAAAAATGTCAATGTCATAGCATCCTGATTGCACTTTCTGTACTGTGCAGACAGGACTTTTAACTATGAAAGATTTTTGTAGCTTTGTGGATTAATTACATTTTTTTATCATAATAACAAATAAAGACCTTGACATACAGCATATGAATCAGAAAGATCCATACTCCTTCTCTAGTCTGCAAATATTTAAGTGTGCCCCC
>NW_007733385.1:2404-2691 GCF_000696425.1 Galeopterus variegatus | reverse complement strand
CAACTGATCTTTTTACTGTCTCCATAGTTTTGCCTTTTGCAGAATGTCATACAGTTGAAATAATACATATAGTACATAGCCTTTTCTGATTGGCTTCTTTTATTTAAAAATACACATTTAAGGTTTCTCCAGGTCTTTTCATATGCTTATTTTCAATCTGTATATTTTCTTTGGTGACATATCTGTTCAGATCTTTTGTCCATTTTTTTTTTTTTTTTTAGTTGGGTTGTTTGTCTTCCTAGTCTTGAGTTTTAAGAGTTCTTTATTTATTTTGGATAAATAATAGT
>NW_007733385.1:0-1636 GCF_000696425.1 Galeopterus variegatus | reverse complement strand
CTAGTCTATGCAAGCATTAGGGACTAGGGATAAAATATAAAAATATTATACCTTTAGGAAGTTCACATCCTTGTGGGATAGACTGACAACAATTCACAGAAAAGGTAAATTATATAGTATGTAGAGGGCCGAGCCCGTGGCGCACTTGGGAGAGTGCAGCGCTGGGAGTGCAGTGGCACTCCCGCAGCGGGTTTGGATCCTATATAGGGATGACCGGTGTGCTCACAGCGTTCACTGGCTGAGCACGGTGCGGCCCGTCTAAAAAAGGACAAAAACCAAAAATAAATATATAGTATGTAGAACTTGATAATTTGTGTGAAAAAAGAAAATGTAGAGTAGAAAGAGGAGCATCAGAATTATTGTTGTTGGGGACAGATTACAGTTTTAAATATGATAGTTAGAAGAGGCCTCAGTGAAAGTAGGACTGGAGTAAAGTATTTTGGGAGATGAGAGAGTTAGCCATGTAGATATCTGGAGGAAGAGCACCTCAGGCTGAGGGAACAGCCTGGGGAAAGGCCCCAAGATGGGAACATTCAGGCATGTTTTCCAAGCAGCAAAGACTCCAAAGGCAGGAACAAAGTGAGAAGAAGTTGGAAGGAGATGAGGGCGGATGGAAAACGAGTGAGGGCCACTGTGCAAAATTTGCCTCTTGTGGTGAATAATGTGGATGGAGCCATTGCAAGATTTTGAGCAGCTTGTTATCTGTTGCTTAAATCATTTTCAGAGTCTTAAATTTATTCTATTTCTTTTTGTTGTTGTTTTCTAAAAATTGTACATAGCTATTTCTTGGAAATGTTTGGTTTTCTTTCTAGTTTCTTATCCCCAATTGTATTTCAAGTTTATCATTTATTTCTTTACATTTATATAGTTCATTTATTTCAATTAATTTATTTTTTAATTGGCAAATAAAATTGTATATATTTGTCATGCACAACATGATGTTTTATGAAATAAATAATTTATTTTCCATCTGATGTCAGATAATTTCAGTATTTGATGTCCTTGAGAATGTGTTTGTAGTTACTGTTTCTTCTGATTCTCTCTCATGGTGCCAACCCAATCTCCACCTGTTTGGGGAGTGGGACTGGATAAAATTTTTGTTTNAAAAAGTCAAAGGAAATGGCAGAAAGGATAAAACCTTTCTTAAAACAGGAGTTTTTTTGTAGTTTGAAACACTACACACTAATTGGCACTAAATATTACTGGAAACAGAATATTTAGTTTGAGATTGAGTTTGAAGTTACTTTTTCCGCTTGGAGGTCAAGATAAGTGGGAATAATTATAAGTAAAAAGTACTCGAACCATATTACACATGTATTTATTATAAGTATTTGAGAATACAAAGCAGTAGAAATGCTAAAGCACATTAAATTAGGTATTTTATCTTTCAAAACCAATTTTACCTTTTAGAGCAGCTTTAGGTTTACAGAAAAATTGAGTAGCAAGTACAGAGAGCTCCTATGCACTCTTGCCCCACCCCCCAGCCTCCCTCATCAGCAACTATTTCCTTCATCAGAGTGGTACTCTTGTGACAACCAATGAACCTACACTGATACATCACCATCACCCAAAGTCTATAAGTTACCTGAGGGCTTACTCTTGGTCTTGTAAATTCTATGGGTTTCAACAAGTGTAT
>NW_007733384.1:87534-112057 GCF_000696425.1 Galeopterus variegatus | reverse complement strand
GACCCAAGAAAAGAAGACATCCATGTGTAGTGAAGCTGGATTGTGGATCCAATTACCTCTTAAAGGACCCGCCTTTCAACACTGCCACATTGGGAATCAAGCTGCCACATGAGCTTTGGAGGGGACAAGCATTCAGACCACAGCAGTCCAATATCAGGAAATCTATCCATGTATTTCACCACATTAATAGACTATAGGGTAAAAATCACTTGATATCTCAACAGATGCAAAAAAAAGTATTTGAAAAGTTCAACATCTATTTATGATAAAAATTCTCACATGCTAAAAATAGAAGGAAACTTCTTTAACTTGAGAATGGCTCTCTACTAACTATACTTAACACAAAAATGTTTAAAATTTTAGCCATATTCTTCTTATGTGCGGGTACAAGACAGGGATGACTACTGTTATTCAACATAGCACTTAAGGGACTGACCAATGCAATGAAATAAGAAAAAGAAATGAGATTGTAGTATAACTATGGTAATGGATGAAATGAAACTATCAATTGTAGACAATATGATTATCTACAAATAAAAGCAGCAATCAGCATACAAACTAAATTAAAATAAATAGTTCTTCAAGATAGCTGAATACAGGATCAATATACAAAATTCATTAACACTTATCTAAAATAGCAATAAATTAGAAAATATAGTGGAAAATATACTGTTTACAATAGCAAAATATTTATAAATAATGTAGGAAAGAGTAAAATTAACAAGATATTTGTGGATCAAATTGTCAAACTATAACAAAGGTAACTACTCGCTAAATGCAAAAGGTAAACTTAAAAAACTTGTAGAAGACATATTAAGAATAGTAAGACAACCTTATAATGTCTATTAGGAATGCTAGGCAATGATTCGTATGCAAGGTGCCAAATGTACAAACCTTAAAAGGGAAAAATGATTATTTTTCTACAGCAAAATTAACAATTTTTGTTCAATAAATAACACAATGTGCAAAGTTACACAAATGATAACCTAGAAAAAAATAGTTTCAATGACTAAAACTGATTGGCTATAGAAAGAAATGAGAAACTCCTGAAAATCAAGTTAAGACACAACCCAACACCAATCAAGAAATTGGCAAAGAAGATAAATAAACAAATCACAGAAGAAAAATGCCAAATGGCTGAGAAGTATATGAAGGCACACATGAGCTCATGGACCTCAGAGAAATGCAAATTCAGATAAATAAGATATGCCTCCTTATACCAATACACTAGCAAAAATTAGAAAACCAGATAATATCAAACATTGTTGGAGAAGTGGGGGAACAGGAACCACCATGCACTGCTGGGGGATTGTCAACGGGAGCATCTATTCTGAAGACCAACCTGGCAGTACTTAGTGAATGAATTTTGTGCAGTGTTCATGGGTCAACAACCCCACCTCTGGCTACACAAGCTAGAGAAATTCTCACACGCCCATGAAGAAGACGTATGCAGATGTTTACCCCCAAAAATGTTGGTGGCAGCAGAAGTCAGTTCTGAGTCAGTTGTGGTTGACGTGTAGTATGTCATCCTGTGTAATAGGCAGGTGCAACACACATAACAATAGAGATGGGTTTTTAAAAACTTAGCTTTGAGAGAAAAATGTAAGGAAGTGTGAGAGCTAAAGCACAAAGACATTTATGTCAGTTAAAAACATATACACATAAAAGATCACTGTATATTTCCCCAAGAAACATACATATCTAAAGACATATTGAATACATTGGAGTGGGGGCCAATGTGACGAGGGGAACTAGACTAGTTTGGGGGATGAAAGCAAAAAAGTAAAACAAAACAAGATAGGCATTGTGCCAGTTTCCTATTGCCGCCATAACAAATTTCCACAAACTTAATGGCCTAAAACAATGCAAATTTACTCTCGTATAGTGCTGGAGGTCAGAAGCCCAAAACCGGTCTCCGTGGGCTACAGTCAAGGTGTCAGCAGGGCTGATCCTTCTGGAGGCTCTGAGGGAGACCTCGCTTGTTTGCGTTAGTCTTTCCTTGTAGAGGCCGCCTGTACTCCTTGGCAGATGGCCCCTTCCTCCACCTGGGAAGCCAGCAGTACAGCACCGTCACATCTCTTCTGCTCTAACCTTCCTACCTCCCTCTCGCATGGACCCTCGTGATGACATTGGGCCCACCCAGATAATCCGGGATAATCTCCCCACCTCAAGATCCTTACTTTAATCTCATTGGCCAAGTCTGTTTTGCCATGTAAGGTAACATTCGTAGGTTCCTGAAACTAGGACATGGACATCTTTGGGGGGCCATTATTCTGCCCTCTGCAGGGACCTTGCATGGAAGTATGATGATGGAATCTCACGAGTCAAAGAGAATAATTTTCTTAACTCTCTGTAATTCGGGTTTCACAGAAAAGTGCTCTGAGGAAGAAGCGAGGACTGCCTGGACAGTGTATGTCATTGCAGCTGTGTCCTGTCAGAAGGCTCTGAACAGCTTCCCTGAGGATGTGACACTGGAACAAATCTCTGAAGGGTGTGTAGACATTCATCAGGGCCCAGAGGGTGAGGGGAGGAAGGTCTGGGGCTGCTGGGATGGAGCCTCTTTCAAGGCCTGTGGGCTCCTGTGGCCCTTTGCTCCACCTGGGCAGCTTCAGTGGGATCGTTTGCTCATGGGTCTGTCCCCGCTGCTGGGCTGTGGACCCTCCACAGAGCTGCCTCACCTGCCTCTCCTCTTTCCCTTTGTCTGTGGGCTCTGGGTTGCAGGCCTCTCACCTTCTCAAAGGCTGGCACCTTGTTTTCCCTCCTCCTGTGTGTTCAGCCCCTCCTCTGTCTTCTGCTGGGGCTGCCACGTTTCCACATCATCCCGTCTCAAAGACAAACCAACCAATCTCCCTTGATACCTCATTCTTCTGCCCCATCTCTGAATCCTCTCTCTCCTTCCCTCTCTAGACCAATTTCTGGTTACTCTTCCTAGATGAAAGACTCCCAAATTAGTCTCTCCTAGCAAGCCCTCCCTCCAGGACTCCAGGCCCTATCTGCAGATGTTACAGCTGTTCACCAGCATCTCATTTTGACGCCCCTCAGGCATCTCAAACTCGCCACGTCCAGGAATGCAGCCTTCAGCTCCTCTGCTAACTACTTCATTGCCATGGTCCTCAACCCTGGGAGTCCTCGCTTTCTCCCTGTCCCTCTCCCCCACATCCAGTCATGCACCAAGTCTCCTCCACTCTTCTTCCTAAATGTCTCAGGAATCACCTGCTTCTCTCCCTCTTCCCTGCTGTCACCATAGCCCAGGCCACCATCATCTCTTGACTGGTCTGCTCCGCAGCCTCCTGAGTCCACGCTCATAGCTGTCCTGTGTGCGCATTCACTCTGTGCCAGGCTTCAGACGCTGGGTCTTGCCCCGGCCCCAATCCATTCTCCACCCACAGCCCTGGGATCTTTAGATCACTCCTTACTCATAGAATGAAATCTGGGTTCTTAGCAAGGCACAATTCTAATTTCATGAGAAAGATGAAAAACAAATTTATTAGGTAATAAGCCACACTTACCTAATAAATCCCCCATTACTCCATCCCATTGCCCTGCTTATTTTATTAACAACACTTAGCACAAGCCACAAGTATTGCATTGGCTTATTTGTAAATTTGTTTTTCACGGAAGGCCTTCTGCAAAGGTGACATGTATGAGGGTCTTCGAAAAGTTCATAGAAAAATTCATATTATCCTTTGATTTGATTTTTCCGTGAACTTTCTGAAGTACCCTTGTACTCTGAGGTCTAAAAGGTAAGTGGAAGAAGCCATCTGGGAGGGAGTGAGAAAGAATGGAGCAGATCACAGAGGAACAGGGAGGTGGAGAAAAGGAGAGAAGCAAAGGTGAGGGAGGTCATGCAGCCCCTGCCCACGAAAACCATAGCTGTGGCTGAGAACTTCTACTTCCAGCCTTCAGATGCCATGAGATCCAGCTGCTTTTTCTGACTTGGCTTCCACAAGATGCCCTGTATCCTCTTAAATCCCCCTTCATCACCAACCCTTTTATTTGAGTTAGTTTGAAGAACTCTGTTTCTATAAATAAATGGCCCTGATAGAACACCATCCTCTAGATCTCAGCTTAAATGTCACTTCTTCCAAGAAACCTTGGTGCCTATATTCATTTCCTAGGGCTGCCGTAACAAAGTGCCACAAACTGAGTGGGTTTAAAGAACAGAAATTTATTCTTTCACAGTTACGGAAGCTAGAAGTCCAAAATCAAAGTGTCTATAAAGGCCATGCTCTCTCTGAAGGCTTTAGAGAAAACTCCATTCCATGCCTGTCTCTTAGCTTCTGCTGTTGCTGCCAGTTCCTGGTATTCCTTGGTTTGTAGGCACATCATTCCAATTTCTGCCTCCCTCATCACATGAAATTACCCCTGAGTGTCTCTGGGTCTTCATCTCTCCTCTTCTTTTAAGGACACCAGTCATGTTAGATTAGGGCCAACCCAAATGACCTCACATTAATTTGATTACATCTGCAAATACCCTTTTCCAAATAAGATCACATTCATAGGTACCAGGAGCTAAGATGTTAACATATCTTCTTTAGGGGCATAATTCAACCCATAACAGTGCCCCTGTTTGTGGGCTTCCATACAGCAGCACTTGTCACACAGTACGGCAGTTGGTGGTCCACCTGCATATCTATCCTACCAGAATGTAAGCTCCATGACAGCAGGACTATAATAGTCATACTAACCATTACCCAGGGCCAGGCACATAGTACATAAAATATTTTTTGAATGAGTGCATGCCAGCACAATGAGCAAGTGGATCCCTGCACCTGCTGTACCTGCTTGCTTCTTCTTGCTTTGGTGACCTGCCTGGATCTGATTGCCCAGACCTAGTGAATCTACCAGATCACAACCACTTAAAACCTCCAGGTCAGACAGCTGCTCATGGGGAGCCCTGTGTGGCTTCTATGATCCCAGCTGCACAGGATCTCCATTCAGAGGGGAGGGGAAATGCCACATCCAAGCACCTCAAAATAGTCATCCAACTCCTCATCAGAGAGATTTCCTCACCAGCCTCAGAGGTGGGGTGGGCAGGAGGAGGTGGGAGAGAAAAGTGGGGGAAAACCAATCCCTGTTACCTAGCTTTCATTTAGAAACCATGAGTTGCTTTCATTGATGTCATCTGTGGGGAGTGAAAGGGACATTTAGAACAAGGGAGAAGCCAGCCTGGCCCCACATCCACTGTCTAAGTGGGTTTGCACGAGGGGATTCGCACCTCTTTCATGACACTGCAGATACCAGTGCAGGTAACTGGGTAGCAGTTGGTTATGGCTCTTGATCTAGAAATCTCACTTCCTTCAAATTACTTGATGGGAGGTACTCAGGGGGTGGCCTGAACTGAATTTGATACAAATACTGGTATCATGGGGAACCTTGAGCCAGAGAAGCACAAATTCCTGTAAATAGTTGGTGCGACAACAGCTAACAATTACAGTTATATAATCCCATCAACTCATTTTCTCAGGGGTCTTGTGAGGGGGAGGACAGGGATTATACCTGGGGACCCCCAAGGGCAGGTAGCCCAAGGACTTGCTAGAAGTTGGCCCACAAGTCAGAAATAGAACTGAACTCTAATCTCCCAGTTCCTGTTTTCTACCCTTCTGGGGGGCTCTGCAGCAGTCAGCATTCTCCAGAGAAACAGAACAAGTAGAACATATGTATGTATGTAGGTAAAATAAGATTTATTATAAGGAATTGGCTCACACAGTTATGGAGGCTGAGGAATCCCACCACTGCCGTCTGGAAACTGGAGACCCAGGAAAGCTGTAGTGTAAATTCCAGTCCAAGTTAGAAGGCCTGAGAACCGGAAGCACCAATGGTGTAAGTCCTAGTCCAAGGGCAGGAGACCCAAGTTTCAGCTCAAGCAGTCAAGCAGAGAGAGAGAATTGAACCTTCCTCCACCTTTTTGTGCTTTTTAGCCTCTCAATAGGTTAGATGATGTCCACCCACATTGGGGTGGGTCATCTGCTTTCCTAAGTCCACCAATTCAAATGCTAATCTCTTCCCAAAACACCCTCACAGACACACCCAGAAATAGTGTTCAACCAGATATCTGGGCATCCTGTGGCCCATCAAGTGGACACAAAAATTAGGCATCACCAGAACCAAGAGGCACAACTTGCTGACCAGCCAGGTGGGGAGGCAACAGGTGCACTGTCACAAAGATCAGAATGCAGGGGCGGGGGGTGGTGGAGCTGGCCTTGCCTGGGCAATCGGGCCTGAGGCTGGGCTGGATTTGCTTGGGGCCTGAGCCTGGAGCCCCCTGGGACCTCCTGGCTAGTTGTCTAGTTTATAGGAATTAAATTCTGTCCCATCCAGTAAGACCCAGATCTTGGAGGTCTCTAGGAAGGTGGAGAAAGCCTCTGGGACTCTGAGGTGATGGTGTTGAGAAGCAGAGAGCTGCCATGCACAGGAGCTGGAAGACAGGCCTCGGGGCCTGCAAATATCATTACCCCATAGAGAGGTGTCTGGCTGTCCAGAATGTTGAAATCATTTGATGAAAACCAACCTGTTCACGTTTCGGGAATTTGCTGGCTGGCTCTGCAGCAGCCCACTCCTGTTCTTCCCTGGGGATGGAGTTTCCAGCAGAACCAGGCCAGGTGTAGGGCAGCTGAGATGAACAGGAGGGGGTGGTGGGTGGGCGGTTCAGGGACAGCGAGCTAGATGGGGTTGAGGAGGAACCTCTGAGGTCTGGAAAGGCTCCAGAGCACAGAGTAGACATTAACATCTACCTGGAAAAGATAAATAAACATCCTTGCTGGAAATTTACAGACCCCCGAAATTTGGTGGGACAGAAGGAGGAGGAAAGGTGCATCACAGCGGTGGATGGGAATGGGGGTGGCCGGTGTCCCCGTAGCGCCTGCTGTTTCCCTCTCCCCAAGCCTTTGCTTCAGCTCTGATGTCCTCGCTGCCTCCGCCTGGCCAAATCCTTCCAACAGCCACTCCTTCTGTAAGGAGACCCATCTCATTTCCTCAGACCTTCCTCCCCTCCGGGCACACTCTGAGTGGGTCACTGTGTGAGCCAGTAGACACAGCCCAGTAAACGTGTGACCAGCCCCACCGGGCAGTCTCCAGGGCAAGCCCACTTCATTCGCAAATCCACAGACTCTGTTCTGATCCCCGAGCACCCACCCACCACCCTCCATCTGCTTGGGGCAGAATCACTCTTCATCCTGTTCCTGCAGAGACCGAGAACCTTTGTGATCCTATCCAGTTCTTAAAATCTAAGTCTCTTGGGTGAGTCTCTAGTCAAATTGAAGAATGACTGCAACGACTCAGTTCTAACTTCTCTGAATTGCACTCTTCCCCTGCCCCCTGTTCCGACTCCAAACCCTCCTGGGGCACTGCGGTAGCCACCCTCTGGGACGGCCCCCAAGGACTGCCTTCTAGTACTCACCCCCCACCCCCATGTCCTCCTCCACTCAGCACCAGGGTTGGTCTGTGTGAACAACAGAATATGGCAGAAGTGAGGGTGTGTCACTTCCAAGATTCAGTTATAAAAGACACCACAGCTTCCATCTTGGTGGCTGTCTCTATCTCTCTCTCTGTCATCACTCACTCTGGGGGAAGCCAGCTGCTGTATCATGAGTAGCTCACAGAGCAGGGGGAACTGAAGCCTCCTGCCAACAGCCACGTGCCATTGGAGCAGATCCTCCAGCTGCAGACAGGCCTTCAGAGGACTGCAGCCCAGCAGACAGCCTCGCCTCATGACAGACCCTAAGCAGAGCCACCCAGATCTCTGCCCCTCCGAAACTGTGTGGGACAATAGGTGTTTGTTGTTTTAGGCTGCTAAGTTTGGGGGTAATTTGTTATGCAGCTAATTTGTTATGGGGCTTTGGGTTTGCTGGGGAGCTCACACTCAGCCACTGCCAGCAGCAAGCCAGGACAGTGGGGAGGAAGGGGAGGTTTTATGTACAGGACGGGCAGTGTGATTGGGAAGAAAGAACCCCAGGTCTGCACTTTGTTTCTGTCCAATAGCAGCAGCCTCTGTAGATGGAAGGCCCTGGCTGAGTGGGTGGGTGCTTTCCTGGCCAGACCCAACTTCGTGTTATCCCTCTGTGGTCAAGGAACCACTGTCCCATGCTCAATAAACAGTAGCTGTTGCTATAACTGGCTGTGCCATGCTCTTGGTTTTGGCCTCTCTGGGGATTTCCTTTAGTATGAAAGTGTCAGGTTTTTGTAGGTTCCGGAAGGCCCAGCTCTTTGGAGTGAGCCAAGTATGCGTCGGCAGAGTTCATTACTGGGGCGAGGCTGCCCTGGGCTGAGCCAGGCAGGTGTTAGTTGCACAGGGCACTGCAGAGCCGGCCAGGACAGTGAGTCAGTGGCTCATCTTCAAAATGAGACCTCAGGGAAGAAAAAAGCTCTGGCCTGGTCTCACCAGACACCCAAACACCAACCAGCCTTAGAAGACATTCCCAACCATGGCACCATGTGACAGTGGGGTCTCTTTCAATTACAAGTGGAAAAAATCCAGCTCAATATTGATAACAGATATTGATAATAACCAACACATTTAGTGACTCTATTGCTTTATGTGTATTAACTCAATCCTCATAACAACCTAGAGGTAGGAATTCTTATCCCTGTTTCACAAATGAGGAATATGAGGTCCCCCTGCTGGCAGTGGTAGAGCCAAGATTTGATGGAGGCAGGCTGGCTCCAAGGCCCGTGTCCCCCACTGGGAGGAAAATCTGGGAAGAGAACACTCTTCAGGAAAGCCTGCATCCAGGGGCTCCAACACTGTCAACAGTGCCCACTTTCCTCATCATATCTCAGCCAGCTCTTACTGTTGACTCAGTCTCAGCTAGATCTTTCCACATGGTGGCCTTCAGCAGCTCGAGGCCTCCACCACCCCCAGCTGTTCAAAGGAAAGTCTCAGAAGTAAGTCTCTCTGGGTACCTGGAGTCATGTGCTTGCCTCCAGACCACCTCTGTGGCCCATGGCATCTGATGCTCTAAAGGGCCAGGACTGGGTCACAGGACCAACCTGGGAACCATGCCTGGAATCAGAACCTGAGAACCCCAGGCCTAAGGGAACAGGTGCTGCAAACACAGCAAATGTGTCTGAAACAGCATTATTTACTTCCAGTGTTTTTTTATGGGAGAGAAGGGATGTAACAACACCATTAAAGAATGTTCTAGAAACATGCACACACATATACACTCACACACACTATGCTAGCAGCCCAATACGACAACTGTTTTTACTCTTGCTTGTTACCTCCAGGACTTGCCCTCTTGCACACATCTTTTGAGGCAGTTATAGGTGACAGTACAATTCTTCTACCTGCAGGGAAGGCCTTGAGAGGCAACAGTTAGCCTGTGGACGGTGTGGCTGATTCCTTTCATAAACTATGTAAAGGAATCTTGGCACTCTGGGTGTCTGATCACAGCCCTGTTTTTTCCAGGGTGTTATGGGTTGGTTGGTTGTTTTCCTATGTTGGGATCAGGCCCTTGTGGCTCTGTGACAATGGAAGTGAGTTGTTTCTGGAATTCTGGGATGGGTAAGACTGGAGGTGACCTCCCCCTGCACCATAGCACAGACATGCCTTGCCAGGGTCCCAGGCAGGGGTGGCCTTTACACTGGGCTTGCTCCATGTGACCTTGTCAGACACTTCCCTGGGATTGGCTCAGTGTTTGGTCCTGAAACTGATGGCTGGGATCATTCTGAAGCCAAGTGTCACAGCAGGAGCAGTGAGCCCAGTGCACGTTTCTGAGCACACTTTCCATATGCCAAGTGCTGTGCAAAGCCTTCCTGTACACACTCTTTCACTGAACTCTCCTAACGGTGCTGTGACATAGGTATTATTATCACTTCTATTTTACACATGCAGGAACAGGCACAGAGAGTGAAATAACCCTGTCAAACTTACAGAGTTAGGGAAGGCAGAGCCCTGATTCAAACCCCAGCAGCCAGGCCCCATTTTCACAGCCACTTGAGAGGCGGAGCAGATGTTAAAGGGTACAAACTCTGGCTCAGACTGTCTAGAGTTAAGTCTGTACTTTGTCATTTACTGGCTGTGTGGCTTTGAGCGGGTTAGTTAACGTCTCTGTGCCTTAGCTTCCTTATAGGTAAAGTGGGGTAATCTTAGTACCTACTTCATAGGGCTGTTATGAGGGTACATGAGTTAATGCCCAAGAAATACTTCAACTCTGGCCAGGCACATTGTAAGTGCTCCGTAAATGCTAGTTATTAGTATTATGCTGATGCAAAACTTGTA
This sequence comes from Galeopterus variegatus, assembly GCF_000696425.1. NCBI lineage: Eukaryota > Metazoa > Chordata > Mammalia > Dermoptera > Cynocephalidae > Galeopterus > Galeopterus variegatus. The sequence continues at coordinate 101,835 of NW_007733384.1, read as the reverse complement.
GAGGCCCCTTTACCAAGGGAGCTGAGTACCACATTCTAATGGGACACCATGCCTGGCATTTAGTGGGGTGCAGGAAGGAGAGATAGACCCAGAGATACAGGGGTGGCATAACAGACATGTACAGTGAACACGAAAGCAAGACAGACTCTGATTTATTCTAACAAACCTTGTAAACAGGTCATCAGAGACGAAGGGGAAATTCTGGGTGGAAGCCTGGAAGGGCTTCAAGGAAGAGGCAGCTTTTGACTTGAACATTGATAGAAACATGTAGGTAGATGAGGTGGAGACATTTTAAGCAGAGGTAAGGGCGGGGTGGTGTTGGATCCTGGCATGTGACGAAGGGGGGAGAGAGTAGGAGAGGAACTCGGAGTGTCCAGCAGAGACCCCCAGGAACTTCAAAGTGTTTGCTTGGAGAGGTGGTCTGCCTGGTAGCAGAACAGGGTGTTTATGATAAAGCCCTTCAGACTGGGCCATGCTTCCCACCACCCCGATCTCTGTGTATGGGGTCCATGGGGTCCCAGCCTGTCCACTGCCACCTGGGTGGGCTGCACTGCTTGGCACAGGATCACTCGCCCACACAGCGCCCAGGAGGAAAAGCAATCGCTCCACTCTGACTTGATACCTTTACCAGGCCCCTTCCCTGAACAAAGCCAGCATTTACAGCTCGGGCGTGCTGGAGTAGAGTTACCCAGTCCATTTATGACTTAGGATAGAGGATTTTCCTGGAGAGCAGAAGCCCCTTTCTGTCCTGTTTGAAAGCCATTAGGACCTTTGGAAAAGGTCTGGGTGATGGCATTTTGCCCTTAAAAATACAGCGAAGACCAGAAACTGGAAAGAATTCTGATGAAGTCATTCCTCCTTCCCAAAAGCAACTTAGGCCCTGACAGGACTCCCAGGTTTCAGAGATTTAAGAAGCCCTCAGAGAGCAGCAATTTCAAGTTGTCTTCAGGATGGTGACCTGGAGGTCGAGGTGTTGGTTGGGGAGGTGACCTCATAACATCCCAGCACCAGGCCAGCCTGCTGGAAGCAAGGAGAAGACCTCCAGGTCTTTGCCATATGCACCTGGGGCATTGCTGGTCTCTCTGGCCTGGGTGTCCCACTGAGGAAGGAGACGAGGCCAATGAACTAGCTAGCTCTAAGGCCCTCATCGTGCAGATGTGCATCTTCTTCTGGAACCCCTTTAGGCTAACAAGGAGGGACATGGGGGAGGGTTTCCAGTTGCTTCCACCCTCCTTACTAAGAACTGTGGCTGTCTCTTTGGCTCAGAGACCCAGATTTTAGCCTTAGCCTTAGCCCATCTCTTGTCCTTGTGGGCTGCCCAATAATCCCAAGACATGCTAAAATATGGGTGATCTCCAGAGCCCCTGTTCCTTGCTGGGGCATGACCCAAGCTGTCCTCACCTCCTACTGTACTGCGTGATTTGAGGGGCTCTAGGAAACCCCTTTCCTTTCCCAAATTTTCCCTCCAACCTCTGCATGGGCCTGCCAAGGATTTCCACATTATATTCATCACTTGGGGTTCAGGGACTGTGTTTCCAGAAGGCTTCTCTTCCAAGTAGGCATCATGTGCCAGGAAAGGGCAGGGGTGAACTCAGGGCAGGGGACTGAGCAAAGGGGACAGAATCTGGGAGGATTTGGCAGACTTAGGAAAGAGAAGGGCCGTGGAGAGATCCTTTGACCAGAGTTCAAGATCTGGCAGGATGGTAAGTAAAGAAGAAGGGCATAGAAGTGAGCAAGGGGGCAGGAAGGAAGGGATGGAGACATGAGCAAGAAGGGAAGAGGAGCTGGAGGGGCTGAGGACAAGGAGGGAGGGATGGGAGGGAAATGCAGGGCAGAGGGAGAGGGGAAGATGGAAGAACAGCACCAGGACCTTGGCCTGCCCTTTCTCCTTGGTTTCAGCCATGATGGGTCCTGGGGGTGCAGCCTCAGTGGGAGCTTCTCCCCCAAGATTCTGGGCCAGAGGCATTCCTCGCCGCCTGTTTGACCTGGACCTGCTGGAGCTTTTCCTCTCCCTCCTCTACTCACCAGTTTATGACCTGCACTTAGCCTCTCTCTCCGGAGCGGTGGAGAGGAGGATGGGGGCATCTGTCCTCCCATGGAGATGTTGCAGGTGGTCATCTAAGGTTTTCTCCATAGCTCTCTCCCACCTCTCCCATCCCCATGTCCCAGCCTGAAATTCCACATTAGATCTTTCATCTTTTGGTTTAAGACATTATTCCCTATTCAGAATATAAGTATTCCGAGCAAAGTAGAGTTCATTAACTGTATGGCAGACACTCGGTTATCTGTTCAATAGATACACAGGCACACACATACACACTCGGGACTTGCAAAGCCCAAGAGAGTATGTGTATCATTCTGTATCATACAGGACAGATATAGAACGTTTCCCTCCTTGCAGTAAGTTCTACTGGACAGCCCTTCTCTAGATTGTTGTCAGAGCCCTGATTAATTTGGTGTTTACCTTCTCATGTGTTCTGGAAGGAGATGCCCAGCCCTAGGCCCACCCCAGGAGTGGGCATTGATGAGCCTAAGCCAATCTTGGTAATTCCTTATCCTTTGCCAGCCATGGGTCTGATCTGGGCATATGATGCAGCCCTGGCCAGCGAGACACATCCCCTGGAAAAGCTTCCTCTAATAAGAAGAGACACACTGCAGGAAACTCCCCTCTTCATCTCTGAGCTCAATCCTGCCTGTGTAAATCGCCTGCACTGCCACCTCCACACTGCTACTCACCGATGGTGGCACTGAGCCCTGCAAAGACCAATCTGGGGTTGCTGGGTTTCTTCTTATTGATGTCACATATTCTCTTCCTGTTTTAGTTATGAATTGTTACTTCTAGACAGAAGCATCCTAAGAAATATATGTTCATAATGAAAGAATTTATTAGCTACCCTCTGAAGGCTGAGATTTAGAAACTGATCCAGGCACACAATGAGGCAAATATTTGACTGCTGGAAAATGGAAGAATATTGAACTTGGAACAAGCAGAGCTAAGATCTAGACCAAAACCTTCTGCTGTGTAGCCTTGGACAAGCCAAATATGAGGAAAAAGTTCATGGAAAAATAGAATCGAAAGATGATGCAATCTTTCCATGAACTTTTTGAAGTTCCCTCATACTGTCTCTGAGTGTTAGTGTCCAAACTGTGAAGCGGGGACAATGACACATCCTTCATAGAAAAGGCAAGGGGCCTAAAGGCAGGTATTACCATTGCCGATATTAATCCCTTTCCTCTGTACAGTTGACAAATCGTTTTTGTTATCTGATCTAGGAAGACCCTACTGAGACAGGAATCACCACCCTCATTTCAAGAAAAAGGACACTGAGGCCCAGAGTGCCTTACAGTTTTTCCCAAGGCCACAGCTGTCAAGTTGCAGAGCTGAGATTTGTACATAACATGAAATCTAGGGCTCTGTCAACTCTGCCCTGGGAGGGACTGAGTGACATTCATTCAGTTTAGAGTCAGTTGGCTTCAGATTCTAACCAACTGATGGTTAGAGCTGAAACCCAGGCTCTAGGAAACAGGCTAAGCGTTGGGGAGGGGGCAGGAGTTTGAGAGGCCTGGAAACCTGACTCCACCTGAGAAAGGCAGGCAGGTGAGCTGGCCCAGGTGCTATGCCATGGTGAATGCGCATGTGCCGCTGCATCGGGGCTGGGGGCTGGCACCTCCTCCAGGTGTCTGGTGTTGAGAACAGAGTACTGGCTGAGGCCTCGGGAAAGCTGGGTTCAGTTCCCAACTCTGCCCTTGCTAGTTGTGGGATCACGGGCCAGTCCCTTAACCCCTCTGAGCCTCAGTTTCCCTCCCTGCAGTATGGAAACAATAATCCTTGCCCAGCTCAGGTTGACATTGCATAGATTGAATGAGGTATTTTATGAACTGTCAAGCATCAGAGAAATCTAAGTGATTGCTTTAAGGGGGAAAAGAACACTGAGAAGGAAGAGCCATAGATGTTAGCAGACAAAGCACAAGACTCCTTGTATGGTGGGGTTTGGGTCCTGCATTGGGGTCACTGGGGACTTATCGCAGCTCCAGGACAAACAGCAGTTTGCCTGGAAAATGTTGACAGAAAGCCAGAGCACACTGAAGAGCAGCTTGTTAAGAACCAGCCTGGTGAGGCTGGCGCTGCTGTTAATGAGGTGTGATCCTGAAAGTGCAGGACCTGGGTAGATGCTGCAAAGAGCCTGCAGGCTTTGATCCCCCTTCTCCTATAAAATGTTATTTCTGCTCTTGGCCCCTCAAATTCCTAGACAGACGAATCAGTCTGGGCTGCCCATGGAATTTGCAAAGAATAAGCTTTCAAAAAACCACACTTGGGAACAATGGTTACCAGAAGTGTCTGTGTCTCAGAGGGAAAACAAACACCCTAACCCTGGCTCGCAAGTATTTCCCAAACATCCTTCCACCATGCCTTCCACCATGCCTCCACCTAACATGAGGCGTGTCACTTAACAAGGATCTAGTTTACTCTGTACTCCTGAGCCATGAAACACAACCATACACAGCAGCTGTATTGGGGCAGATTCTCCACATATCCTTCCCTAGAGAACAAATGTCCCCGAGGGCTGAGGTCTTGCTCTCCTCAGGCCCTGTTCTGACCCTGTTTCCCTGCAGGAACTAGGCATGCATCTCAGGGTGTGCTACTTGGGAGAGACAGCAACCTGTCTTTTATCTCCCTTTCAGGTTTTTAATTTTAATTTTAATTCTAATCGTATATGTGCTTAGTTTTAAGCAGTCAAATAATAGCATAAAATTTGTAAGAAAAACAACAATCTCTGGATCCACTCCTCTCTACCCCCCAGAGGCAACCATTTTCAACACTTTCTGGAGTATATTTATTGCCATATTTCTATACAATAAGCTTATAATTCTAATTCATGATTTCTTCTTTTTCTTTTTTTAAGTAAAAATTGTATGTATTTATGGTATACGACATGATGTTTTTATATCTATATATATAATTATGAAATGGCTAAATCAAGCTGTTTAACATATGCATTATCTCACATACTTATTTTTTTGTGGTGAGAACACTTGAAATCTACTCTGTTAGCAATCTTCAAGTATACAATATGTTGTTACTAACTATAGTTACCATGATGTGCAATAGATCTCTTGAACTTATTTTTCCTGTGTAACTGAAATTTCATATTCTTTGACCAGCATCTACATAACCTCCTCCCCCCCTAGCCTCTGGTCAATCTCTGTTGCTACGAGTTCCAATGTTTTTAGATTTCACTTATAAGTGAGATCCTGCGGTATTCATCTTTCTTTGCCTGGCTGACTTCGCTTAACATAATGTCATCCAGGTTCATATAAGTTGTTGCAAATGATAGGATTTCTTTCTTTGTTAAGGCTAAATCATATTTTATTGTGTATATATGCCACAGTTTCTTTATCCATTCAGTCACATATGGACACGTAGGTTGATTCCATATCTTGGCTATTGCTGCAATGAACATGGGAGTGCAGACATCTCTACAATGATGATTCTGGCTTTTTCCATTTTAGTCATTAGCCATTAACTGTCAAAGATGACAACTTAGCTCTCTCACACCTCTCCCCCAATCCCAACACACACACACACACACACACAAACACACACACACACACACACACACACACACACACTTCCCAAACTTCCATCCTTCCAATATTGTTGTCACAAGTTTTACTTAAATCTATTTTCAGTATTGACATGATCGTGATTGTATATATATTGTTCACAGCTGAGCCACCTAGTGTACTATAATTATATTTTCTTGCTTTTGAACAGCTTTTGTTTTTTCAGAAGTTAACAATTGCTTTTCCCTTTTATTTGTTTACTTTCTAGGAACCTATGATTATGATTAATTAAGCCCCTCACTTTTGGCTGTAACTATAAACATTTATCTGTTGAGTTAGAAATACACCATGCAAGCTTAGGCTCTTCTTTCCTGGAGCCTTCCCTTTTGAAGGCTTTTCCCTTCTATCCTCCTGGCTCCAATCTGTACTGGTCACTTGCTAAGCCTGTGTAGATCTATCATCCTGGGTAATAATAACAACCCAGATAAATAGTTTTGAGAACGACTGACTGTGACAGTTAATTTTATGTGTCAACTTGACTGGCCAAGGGTGCCCAGATTAAGTACTATTTGTGGAAGTGTCTGTGAGTGTGTTTCCAGATGAGATTAGCATTTGAATCGGGGGAGTCAGTAAAGTAGATTGCCTTCCTCAGTGTGGGTGGGCATCACCAATGTGTTGAGGGCCTGAACTGAACAAAAAGATGAAGGAAGGAGGAATTCACCCCTTTTGTTTCTTGCCTGCCAGTAGAGCTGGGACAGCTCATCTGATCTTCTCCAGCCTTCAAACTAGGATTTACACCATTATTAGATCCCCCAGCTCTCAGGCCATCAGACTTGGACTGAATTACACCACTGGTTTCCCTTGCAGCTCGCAGACGGCACTTTGTGGGGCTTCGTAACTGTGTGTGCCAATTTCTCAAAATCAATCAATCAATCAATCCTACTGGCTCTGTTTCTCTGGAGAACCCTGACTACTATATTGCTTTGATAAGCAGACTACACACTGGTGGGAAGAGTGTGAGGGCCAACTAGAGAGTAGCCTATTGGCAGAGTACTCCGCAGAAGAAATGGAAGGTGTTGGCTAGAAAGTGAGGAGGTTATAATGAGTATGTGTGAGTCAGGTAAGCTGGGAATACAGAGTAGCTAAGCATTCTCTCTGACCATTGGAAATTAGAGAAGGCTTCTCAATGGAGGTGATACATGAGCTGGGCCATTAAGATTTTAATATACAGAGAAATGGAAAATCCAAAAATCATCTGGGGCATTGGGTATAGCATGAGGAAGGGAGCAGAGACTGGAAAGGGACCTGTAAGGAGTGGTTGTATGCTGCCAGAACACAGGGCAAGTGGAAGGGAGGTGCTGGGAGATAGGCAGGAAGGTCAGGAGCTAAGCCTGGTTACAGAAGGTGAGGTGAGATGCATGCTGGAGGGGCCAAGGAGTGTGTGCCAGCAGCTCTGAACCAATGTGTTTCATTCTAATGGCCCTGTGTGCTCTGACAAGGAGCATGCACTTTATCCTTTGCTGAACTTGAGCAACTGAATGTTGAAGTTTTGAGCAAGAAGGTGTCCCTTGGCTGTGGACCAGGACAAGCACAGGCTGGAAGGGGAGAATTCAGGGAAAGAGGACAACTACGGCCAGGAGCTGGAGGATAGACTCTCACTCTGAAAGGGAGTATGCTGGCGATGTGTTGTTGTTCTCTAAAAGTCTGCCTTGTTTATCTCTGTATCTCCAAAACCTGGACAGGTGCATGCCAGGGAATCTCCCACTCTCTTTTGCCACCTCAGCTGCCCCAGAGGCTGCCTGTCCCTTTCTCTGGCTCCATCTCCTCCATAAGCTTAGGCTTTCTCAGAAGGCTGCAAAGGAGATTGCTTCCACTCACTTCTCTTTCATCCCCGCGTATGTCCCTGAGGAGAGGGAGCCCAAAAGCCCCACTTCAGTCGCAGAGTGTGAAGGAATTCAACACAAAAAATAAAAGCCACGGAGATCTCATCCTCTTGATTCTTTCACAGAGCAAAAGTAAACACAAATCCGACATCTCTGCACCTAACCCTGAGTCTGGCATGTGAGATGGGTGTGCCAACCCTTCTGTTCTTGTTGTTAGTAGCTGCTGCTAAGTGCTGCCTGGGTCCACTAAAGGGGCTGTCCTTGGGTGGAACCCTATGTGATCCACCCTCCCATCCCAATTTGGCGGTGGAGACCTGGGAATGATGCCAGGGTCAGGGTCAGGGTTCCTGGCCACTGTGCTGACAAGGTCTCCCCTGGCCCTGAGCTCTCTGCACACTCCAGCCACTAGGCCCGGGGAGATGGGCTGTGAGGTCACCTCTGGCAAAGACTCCTCCAGGCACTCCCCTTTACATCCTCCTGGTCTTGAGTCAAAGCAACCCATGATTTAGCCTCCAGGGAAGAGCAGTGAAGAGGAGCTTTGAAAACAAGCTGAAGGGCATGAGGAAAAGATGTCAGGCATCAGGGCTGCCTGAGGACTGCCGGGGTCGTGTGAAATGAATGGGAGCATTGCTCGTAGAGACAGACAGACCACAGACTAAAGCCCTGCTCTCTGCAACTGACCAGTCTGTGTGACCTCGGATAACTTGTAAACCTTCCTGAGTCTCAGTTTTCTCATCTGTAAATTAAGAATCACAGTCCCTAACTTAGGTAGGAGTGAGGTTTAAAGGGAATCCGGCTGGTCCATAAACTGTGTTTTTACTGGTCTGCAATAGAAAATAGAAGTAGGAAATAGAATAGAAAATAGAAATGGAGAGTAAGTGTCCAGAAACTTTTAGAGCACTTTGAATATGCCTGACATCCAAGCATTTGCTCTGTGAACTTGCCTCATCAGACAGGATGTAGACCAAAATATTGCTCTTTATTGGACTGGAAATACATCTAAAAAACAAACAACCCCCCCCCCAAAACCCTGGTCCTTCATCAGCAATAGTTTAGGAAGCACCGTTGTGAAGAATCTACGCCCCAGTAAACAGCATCATGATCAGAGCACGAGAGTGCTCAGAGGGTAGTGGGTTTGGTGTGTTTTCCCTCACCCTAGGCTGCCCAGGTTGCTTCACTGCAGCCTTGTCCTTCCTGTCAGGAAGTCTCCTCCATGCTGTCCCTGAGCTTGGGACAGGATCATCACCTCTGACTCGTGCATCCAACCAGTTGCCAAGTTCTGTCTCACCCACTGCTGGGGCGTCCCTCATTTCTGCCCCCTTTCCTCCAGCTCCTCTGCCACCAGCAGAGCATGTAGGGGTCTTTGTCATCACTAGGGTGGCAGTGTCCTTCTACACACTTTCCCTGCATCCACACTGTAGCGCTAGGCTAATGTCAGAACCTGCAGATGATGCCAATTGTAAATCTCTTAATCTTGCCCATAATCCTGCACCGACTGGGCCAATTGTCAAGCTAGGGCTGGGTCTGGAGCTCACAGACCCCTCAAGCCCATTGTCCAGACTGGGTCACAAATCCTTCACATGTCACCAGACCCCTTACACGCAGGTCTATGAGCTAGATAACTGGCCAAACAGGTGGGTCCTAGGAAGCCGTAGGTTGGAAAAGCATGGTCGCACAGAGCGGTGTCCACCCTAGGCAGTTGTCAGCAAAGTCCGTGGCACTGCGCAGGTGCACTAACTCCACCCACACACAACTTGCTTACAAAGAATGTTGCACCACCCCCAACCTGACCTAAGGCGAAGAGGGCCTGATTGAATTATTCTATTTTCCCAACACAGACCCTCCCCACTCAACATACTCACGCATGACTCCCCATGGCTCCCTGCTTGTGCCTTGAACTAGCAGTGATACTGTTCAACTGCCATATCTTTCTCCCTACTAGATATAAATCCCCACAAGCTAGGTGGTTGTAGGGTAGCAGTTATGTAGGCAGGAGAGACCCAGTTATGTGACATTGTGCAAGTGTCTCAGCCTTTCGGACTCAATTTCCTCATCTGTAAAATGAGGCCAAAGATACATATCTCCTAGGTTTGGGGTAAGGGCTATAGTAAGCAGTGTATGCAGAGTGTGTCACATAGTAAACGCTTAACAAGTAGTAGTTATGTGAATGTCACTGTTATTACTTTTGAATCTACCCCAGTGCCCCTGTGCAGAGAGGCTGGCACATCAAAGGCAATCAAGAATTGAATTCTGTTTAAAAGCTCCATCTTTCCAAAAAACTAAAAACTCCAAGATTTTTAGCATTCATACAGAAGACCCACAAAAGAACAGGCAATGCTGAACTGTGTGGAATAAATCACAAATGGTGGAATTTTGGGCAGCAACAGAAGAGGTATTTGGGAAAAGACATTTCCTGTCTGTGCTCCTAGAGTCACACCCGTCTGCATCTGACTATGAACCCTGGCCACAGAGTCCTTGGGTGCAGCTACCCTAGCCCTGGAGAATTCTCACTGACTCCACAACAATGCTGCTGGAACCAATTCCCATTCTAACAGTGTGAGCAATTGTTTCTGGGGCAATATCACCCAGACAATCCAGAAGTTAGTTTTGGGGACTGGCACACTGGTCCTGTTTGGGCAGACATGGCAACCACACAGGCACACTGCTGTCACATTAGTCATCAGATGTTGGCAGGAAGGAGACCTTAGACATCACCTCGGTGGGCAGATGAGAAAACCGAGGCCCAGAGGATAGAAGGGCATTGCCCACCGGCAGTTATCATCCATCCATTCAATCACACATTCATTCACTCACTAACTCATTTACTCCATAAACATTTGGGAGTATCTCTGAACCAGATGCGATGCTATTGGAGACAGAAGAACGAACGTGGTTCCACACTTTTAAAATAACACAAGCCAGGATCAGTGGTGCAGAGATGTCTCCAGAATCCGTTCCAGACAGCTGCATCTTACCTTGGTGGCAGGGTGACATGGTTTGCTGTAGAAGGCTCATGAATAGTTCTGGCCGATCTGCTATGGAGCCTGAATCTTCCTTCCAGTTAAAATTTTGTTTCCTCATCAGTCATTGGCCCAGTGATTCTCTCTCTGCTTCCCATCCCTCCACCCCAAATCCATTCACTACCCCTCCTTGTGCACTGTGTTGATTTAAGTCACCCCTAGAGCCCCAGCATCTAGAACAGTGCCCAGTGCATGGGAGGTACTCAGTAAATATTTGCCAAATGAATGGAAATGCTATGTAAACTAAGAAGCATAATACGAATACTTGGATTAGTAGCAAGGTGGACAGAAAGGTTGCATGTGGTTGGGTTCCATCACTGTAGCCCCTGGGGTGAGCTTGGGCTCAGGTCGAGCTCAGCTTCTGACCAGACAACCAGCCAGGGGACTTAGGACAAGTCAATTTCTCCTGTTAGCCTCAGTTTTCTCCTCTGCCTCAGAAGGTCAAATGAGACAGCACTTTATAAAACACCTGGTTCTTTGTGTGCCTGCCCCACAAAGGATAATCTAATAAGGCAATTTGGTTGCATTCATCTTTTGTTGTTTAGTTAGTTCATACACAGATGGGCAGCTGGGTGTTAGGGAAGGAGAACAGGGACAGGAAACAGACTCCAGCCACTGGTTCTCTGAAAATTCACCATTGTTATCAGCCACTGAGAATGTGGGATTGTTTGTTATCACAGCCTTATCTGGTTTATCCTAACTAACACAGGGCCCCTTTGGGAATATGATGAAAAGCTGGACCACAAGAAAACTGCACATTTATGCAAAATTAAGAAGCTGTCAACTTTAAGTCCTGATATTTCAGGTGTCTTTCTAAGATCCTTGATGCCCACAGCTTTTTCCTCTTAGTCATAGAATCTGGAGACACCTGGGTTGCAAGTGGTGCTGTGTCAGGAGTCACAAAGATTCACAAGGCTGAGACGTGGCAGAGGGGCTGACCCTGACACCAAGAGCAAGGACTGGGTCTCTGCTGATGAGTCATGAGCTGGGAAGAGATCTGGAGCTGGAGCTGGAGCTGGAGGGTTTTTTTTTTGTTTTTTTTTTTTAATGCTTTCTTGAGCCTGAGCTTGTTTTCCAGATGCTTTCATGAGCTTGTTCTTTGGATGCTTTCTGCTGCCAGCTACTTTGTGGCCCCTCCTAGTGAGACAGTGTCTTGCCATCAAAGAGCTGAGGAGGAGGGGTGATTGTTGCTATTGTGAGCAAACACTGCATAAACAATCACCTCCCGTGTCCCAGAGCACATGACCCATGGCCTGGAGGGGTTGAGGTTATGGAGTGGAGAGAAGGGCATTTCGAGGTCAACTGAAGCCTCACTTGGGAGGCACCTCCACAGGTGGGAACAGGGGAGAGAGTCATGGCTAAGGCCACATGGTCCAGAACAGAGGGTCACAACTGCAGAGCTGAGAACAGAAGGGGTTTCAGCACCCTGAAGAGTTCACACTCTCAGCCTGAGTCACACTTGGACCTCTCTTGGTCACACATTCCCCTCTGGCTGAGCTGCTCCAGGGCCAATTGGTGAGGTCAGACAGCCACCCAGGGATGTCTCCAGCCACTCAAGGGTGTGCACCACACAGTAAACAGCGGGGGATGAAGGAAGGGCCCCGGCCTGGGGGTCAGGACACTTGGCTCAAATGCCAGACTCACCACCAGCCTCCTGGGTAACCTGGGGCTGGGTTATCCTTCTCTGAGCACCTTGCTGTCTGGGCACTGAGGTGCTCTGCCCAGCTTTGAGGGGCCTCACACAGAGGACTCCACCAGGCTCAGCGTTAGAGCCAGCGTTTCGGGAGTGGACAAGTTGGTGACTAGTGGAGCTTGACCACCCCTTTCCATCAGATGCTCACAGCTCAGCCCCTGGGCAGGGGCCACAGCGCGTCCCCATGCTTCCCAAGATCTTCCCTACTGGTTCCTATTATTCAGTGCAGGAAGAGGAGGTCACTTGACTGTAATTTCAGCAACAGCAATAGACCTGAGGTCCTACCATTAGAGCTTCAAACCCTTAGGATGATACAGTTTCCCATGAAAATGCAAGTGCGCCAGGCAGGGGCAGCTCCTGAAGCCACTGTCAGTGATGCACACCTGGGTGTGAGCTGATTCCTAGGCCCTTCCCAAGAGCTGAGGCAAGGAATGGATTGGGATAAAAGGAAGGGAGGAAACTTGGGTGCCTGGAGGAAGGGAACAAATACGTGTGGGAGCGTGATAGTAATATGGCCTGTGTGCCAGGTACTGGTGTAGCACTGGATGGATAGATATGTAGATAGACAGACAGATGGTAGATAGAAGATAGATAGATAGAAACTGTTAGATAGAAATAGGTGGATAGACAGATGCACTCATTTAATTCTGACAATAGCCTGTGCCATAGTGTTATCATCATCACTGTCTTACAAATGAGGGAACAGGGGCACAGAGAGGTCCCGTGTGGTGGTCTTTGCCCTCCAGAGCCACCCTCCACCTTTCTCCCCCATGCCCTGTACGCTGGGGCTAATCTCTATTCTCAGCTTTATCTGCTCCTTTATGGATTCAGCCCACGGGGGCACGGGCAGGAGGACAGGCAGGTCGGAGTATTTGCCTGGCTCCCTCCCTGCTGGCCACAGAGCTGATTTTGTCTTCCTCTGGCCACATTTCAGCCCCCTTCAGTCCCAGAGTTGGAGCAGCCTCACTCTCTAGGAGTCCCTAGGGTTGCCCCATCCTATGTGCATTCTCTCACCTCCGCACACCCTCTGTATATAGCCCCTTCTGCAAATTCTGAGCAGACATCTGTTTCCAGAGGGACATGGCTAAACATCACTCATCTAGTAACAGTCAGAGGCAGGATTCAGACCCAGGCATTCTAGCTGCAGGCTGGAAGGAGCCTCTTCACCACTGGGCACATGCCCTGCTATGCATCAGGGTCTCTGCACATTGCTCTGTAGAGTGCAATCCTGCAGGGCTTGGGCCCTGAGGTCACCCTGTGTAGGGTGAACATGGCATCTGTGTGCTCACTCAGCAGGATGGCCTTGGCAAGTGACATTTGCAGGCCCGAGACTGGCCAAAGGTCCAGAAGATTCCTGCCACTCATCTTGCTCTCAGTCCTGACTGAGTGCTCTGAGTGAAGTGACGGCCGCTATCTCCCTGCTTCAGTTCTCTCCTACCACTAATCGTCTGAGCGTCTGAGTGTGCGTACTTCAGTCCTTGGAAGTTAGGAAGCCTGTGCTTTACAGAGAAAGGGCAAGTGTGGATGTTGCAAGGTGGTGCAGACCCAGAGATGAGAAAAAGTTGCTGCCAAGTTTGTCCTGAGGTCATGGATGGGACAGGGAGCTCTAAAAAGTCATCTGTTCCATCCCCCTGCTTCTGGGCACCCACTCCCGAACCAACTCCAGCATGTGTCATCCATCCTGTTCTGCAAGCTCAAAGCCACCTCCTCAAGAGGCTTCCCAGCCCAGCCCAGCCCAGCCCATAGATAGCATTCTCTCCTTCCTCCAAACTCATAGGATGGATGGATTTTCCCAAGTCAAATCTCCCACCCTATGTTCTGAACAGAAGCCCCTGCCAGGACTCAGTGTACTCTCCATAGTCTGTTGACAAAAGAGCACACCTCTAAAACTCAGGAAAATGGTCTAAGCACCAGGGGGATGGCTATTGTGATCTCTGATGCTTTTTCTGCACCAAAGCCAGACCATGTTGAAGTCAGAAGTGGCCTTGGGACCATTCAGTCCAGCTTCCTCCCTTTGCAGAGGAGGAAACTGAGGCCTCAAGAGGGTCGTGGCTTGGGCCAGTTCTCCTGGCCCCATATGCCAGAGAAGGCACACAGCTCTGATCAGGGAGGGTGACTATTTCCATGGGTAAGAGCCAAA
>NW_007733384.1:70907-87071 GCF_000696425.1 Galeopterus variegatus | reverse complement strand
GCCAGAGAAGGCACACAGCTCTGATCAGGGAGGGTGACTATTTCCATGGGTAAGAGCCAAATGTGAGGTTGGCAGGAGGGCTCGGAGTTCAGCGTCCTCTTCACCACCGACATCCCAAGGCTTCTCCTTGGGAAGCTTTATTTGGAGTCTACAAGCTGCTAATTGGGAGAAGTTGTGTGACTCATGAACCAAACGCTGTTTTTGTTTTTCCTCTTTCTTAAAAATCTCAACTATTGGCTATTTTTATTTCAGGGCCAGATTCAATTTTGTGACTTTTTTTTCTTCTTTCCTGGGATTCTTTATCCTGTTGTCCTGAGAAACCTGGGCCCCTTCCCCAGCTGTCACGAAGGTGCCCAAGTGATGGTCTTGGAGATGACAGAGGGGCTCGCCCGGCCACCGCAGCAGCCGCAGCCAGGGCAGGACTGAGCTTCCACACCCCATGCCTCACTTGCAGCCAGCCCGGGATGCCTGCCTCACCTGCCCGTGGGGTTGCAGTCCTCAACTGACCCCTCGGTCCCCAGCACTTGAGTGTTCTGGGGACCCAGACCTGCAGCTCCTCATTCAGTCTCTACCTTGTCACCTTTCCCCAAAGAAGCGTCCTCCACAGGCCCTCCCTGCCGTCCCTCCCACTAAACCTCGCCTGGCCTCCCCTGGCCTCTCTGTCTCTAATCTCATCACCTACGTTCACCTTCCACATGGCTACCAAAGTCATCTTTTATATTTTAATTTTTATGGAATCAAAGTATCATACATGCACATTATTTTCAAAAGTAGTATTAAAAATTCAGGAGTGCAAACCAAGAATAGAAATGAACTCTCTCTGGGCCGGCCTGAGCGCGGTGGCGCTCCCGCCGAGGGTTCGGATCCCATGTGGAGACCGGTTCCCGCTCACTGGCTGAGCGCGGTGCGGGCGCAACACCGAGGGTTGCGATCCTGTTGCCGGTCCCAGGTACGGGCGTGACACTGAGGGTTGCGATCCCGTTACCAGTCAGTAAAAAAAAAGACAAAAAGGAAAAAAAAAAAAAAAAAAGAAATGAACTCTCTTAATCTGATGGAAGACTACCTACAAAAACCCTCCAGCAGACTCGACGCTTGAAGCACGACGCTGAACACGTTCCCTCTGAAGTCAGGAAGGAGACCAGGATCACCACTTGTCATCGTCACTGTTTGTGAGCTCTTAATCAGTGACATAGACAAGAAAAGTCAGAAAGGTAAGCAGGGGCCGGAACATATTTTCTAAGTTTCTGATTATTAAAAAGTGTCTTTAAAATTTTTTATCACTTAAAGAAAAAACAAAAAACAATATAGACTACCTCAAATCCTTACGAGAAAAAAGGTGGATGTGGGAAATTAAAGACAGCCATAAATTCTTTGCTACTACTCAGTCCACGTCCCCGCTCCCCGTGTCACGGCTGGCCTTGTGACTTGCCTGACTAGAATGTGGTGGATTTTTATTTTTTTTCCTTTTTGTCTTTTTTCGTGTCCAGCAACGGATCGCAACCCTCAGTGTCACGCCTGTACCGGACCGGACCGGCAACGGGATCGCAACCCTCGGTGTTGCGTCCGCACCTCGCTCAGCCAGTGAGCGGGAACCGGTCTGTATGTGGGATCCGAACCCTCGGCGGGAGCGCCGCCGTGCTCCCAAGCGGCGCACTGCAGCAGTGCGCCACCGGGCCAGCCCAGAATATGGTGGATTTGATGGACTGGGACTCCCAATGCTAGGTCATCAGAAACCTTGAGAATCTCATCTGGCCCTGTCGGATCTCTGTCTCTGGGAGTCCTAGCCACAATAGAAGAAGTCCCTACAGTGAAGGGTCTGAGGTCTTCGGTACTAGAGAGGGCACATGGAGATGCTCAGGCCAGCAGTCCAAATTGGGCCCTGTGTTCTGAGTCTCCATGCCAAGGTGCCAGACACATGTGTGAGTGAGGCCACCTTAGACCCCCTGACCAGCCCATCACCCAGCTGAAACCCACCCAGTAATCACTGTCAACTCCACGTGCAATTGCTGATCTGAACTCTGCCTGAATTCTTGGCCCACAGAGCAGTGAGATATAATTAAAAGGCAACTGTTTTAAGCCACTAAGTTTTGTAATTTTTTTTTACAACAAAAGATAACCAGAATATATTGTAACAAACAAATGCAAAAACTGTAGCTCCTAAATAAAAATATACATGAATATTTTTTCTTAAAAAAAAAAAATCGATGAAAAACTGTCATCGCCTGTCCCCCCACTCTTCGTTTCTCTCACTAATGGCACCAACTTTCAATTCTTCCATCTCGTGGATCCATAAACTTCTTAATGTGGAATTTGTTGAAACAAATTGAATGGGAAAAACATAAAACCAATAAGAAAGAAAGAAGCAAGCTGTTTATGGAAACCTGGGGGTGGCTCAGAGCACAGTTTGAAAATCACTTCTCCAGGATATTATCTGAAGGTGTTTATAGCCACATCACCTTTTTTTGCAACTATAAGCACCAAATAGGAACATGCTTGAAATTAAGCCAAAGCTTCATTTAGCCAGAGGACAGAGGTTCCCTATTTCTACCTGAACTCAAAACAGTACATGGCTAATAGCAGGTGTGAGGGGTTAGCACCACACTGGTGAGTGTTTGATCAGGGCAGTGGGCTCCTGTGCTCCTTGAATCATATCATGGAGATGATCAGCCACTCCAAAAAGCATCAGTTGACCCTGTCTGTCTGGTACTCATTTCTCCATTCACTCACTCATCATACTTTCAGGGAGCACCAGAGTGTCAAGGTTCTCTGTTAGGTGTTTGGGGCTACAGTGGTGAAACTGACACCCATCTCGGGGTCAGTAAAGGAGATAAGGTATACGCACCATAAGAGAGGTTACCAGTCAAGTGTTATGGGAACTCAGAGGCAGATGAAATCCCTGCCAGCCGAAGGAATTAGGGGAGGCTCCCTGTAGGAAATGGCATTTAAGCCAAGCCTTGAAGGATGATGGGATCCAGACATGGAGAATCAGAGGGAATCCATTTCAGATCAAGACCCTGGTTGGGAAGGCATGAAGAATAGTTCTGTTTGACCAGAGCACAGAGGAAGAGGGGACGCAAAAGTGATAAAATACACATACCCCCAAAGCTGCTCTAAACCCAGACGCATCTGGACAGCACTAGCTCGTACGAAGGCATGAAGAATAGTTCTGTTTGACCAGAGCACAGAGGAAGAGGGGACGCAAAAGTGATGAAATACACATACCCCCAAAGCTGCTCTAAACCCAGACGCATCTGGACAGCACTAGCTCGTACGTGTGTCTGTGCCACCCGGGACCATTTTCCAGCATTTTTCACTGTATATCTTCCCTATCAACTAAAGTGCAAGCACCTCAAGGGTCAGGACTATTTCATCTTCTGTGGGACAAGTGGCTGAATGAAGGGGATGTGTTATAAATGCTCATTTGCTTCATTCAGCAGATGTTTATCGAGATGTTTATTGAGCACGTACTGCTTGAATGTGTCAGGCCCGTTCTAGGCATTAGGATAGAGCAATAAATAAAAGAGATGGTGCCCTGTCCTCGTGGTGCTGACATTTTAGTGAAAAGCTGCAGGCACGGGTTCCTTCACAGCTGGCTAGAAAATTGTTCCCCAATTCACCCCAAAGATGGAGAAAAACAAGGGTTCTGGCTGGAACTCCTGTTCTCAGCTCGCTGTTTAACTGTGCAGCGTAGAGAAAGGTATGTTACCTCTCTGAGCTTATATCCTTGTTTATAAAAATGATGTTCATAATCTCACCCACGGTGCCATTGTGGGGGCTAAAATGGAACAATCTGGAAAAAGTGCCCAGCAGTGCCTGGGCAAAGTAATGCCTTCTCCTTCACAAATACTAGTCCCTTCCCCTTTCCCACTTGGAGGCCTCAGTTTTCTCTTCTTTATAATGACCAGTTCAGGCCAGATAATCTTCTCTCCGAGGTCCTTCTCACAGCTGTAACATTTTATGATTACAAAATTCCAAAACGGCAGGGGCAGTGGGAGGGCTGGTATGTTATTCCTCACAGTAAATCAGCCTCCGTATGAAGTCATCTCGCCTCCCTGGCGTTTGTCAGGTTTTCCCTTCATGTGCCAAGAGGCTTGGGACCTGCCAACTTCCCCAAGCCACACTGGCTGCTTCTCAGAGTATAAATGGCTTTACCATCCGCGTATGCCTCTCAACCATCCCCTGCAATCCCGCAGGGAGGAAAACAGCCCCTTCTTATGTAACTCTGTCTGGAGAGACAGACATCAAATGAACACAGCTAAAAATATTTCATTTTCTTGTGTGCGGTGGGAGACCAGGGAGGGGTGCTGGTGGAAAGGTGGGTGACATTCCAACGTGCTCTGGATTTTTAACCATGCTTTGCTAGGAATATAAGAAATAAGAACACGAGAGTGGCAGCTCCAGCCACAGTGAATCCAACCCACGGTGCTTTCGGCCCAGGGTTCTGAAATGTCCTCTTCCTCCTTCCTGGATAATGCACCAGCCTCAGGGTACTATCCAAGCCCCTGTAGTGGACTCTGTTGATCCCCGCCCACATCCCCTCCTCCAGCTTTTTGGAGCTTAGCTGCTAATGGCTAGCACGTGTGACCTTCAGAGCAGTGTTCTTGGACACTGGGACAGCCCCACCACAGGGAGAGCTGGGCATGGGAGGAGTTGATCCTCACCCGCACCATCCCCACAGCCAGGCTGATGGGAGTGGGGGTACCGCAGGCCACACACGCCTCGGAGCCCCGCCGGGCCAGGCTGAGCTGAGCGTGGGCTTTCACCCGCCATGGCACCCTGGCTTGGCCCCTCCGCCTTGCGTGCCCTGCTCCACCCACTTCCTTGCCAGCGTTTGGTGGGGCACACCCTCAATCAATCCCGGAGCCCGAACGCTGGGCTCAGCGCCTGCTTCGGGGAGGACCCCGCCTGTGCCGCCCTTCCTCCAGGAGCCCATCCTGACTCCAGACCGCCTGCCCTTCCTGCTCGGGGTCCTGGCCCTTCTCTGTTGGTCAGCAGCAGGCGTTGAAGTGCTTCCTCTCCACCCGTTCTTGCCCATCTTGTCTAGTCACTAGTGAGTGCATCGATGCTCCGGGTGCGGTACCATTGTTTGTGAAAAGGAGGAGATCTGCATCTTGATCAGCCTGCCCTACTGCTCAGGTTATTCTCATGCCCACTATGTTTTTTGAGCCTCCGTCTTGAGGATTCTTGGAATAGTCCTTATCTCTGTGGTCAGACCACAAGTTCCTTATAAGTGTTTTCTTGTATCTTGTGAAAAATACTTTCATATGCATCAAGCCATTTGATCCTTCCAACCCTATCACGCACTTAAAAAAAAAAAAAAAAAAGTGTCTATTATCCCCGCAGTAAAAAACAAGACTAAAGAAAGCTAAGTGGGTGAAAGTTTGTTTGATGCCTGGTCAAGATGACCCTTAAGGTCTCCTCCAAGGATGACCTTTTAGTCTATTCTATTAGAACCTTCTGCATGACTCTAAGTTAATCAACTGGCTACGGTTGGGGAAAGAAACAAAGATTTGTGTGCATTATCTATTTAAATACAACAATCCAATGAGGTCGTTATCATTGTAACTGTTTTAGAGATAATAAAACAGACTCAATGTGGTTAAAGGAAATAGTAATCACGACTTCCCTGACTGCCAATGACAGAAATCTCATTCGAATTAGTATAAGTAAAAATTTTAGAGATAATAAAACAGACTCAATGTGGTTAAAGGAAATAGTAATCACGACTTCCCTGAGTGCCAATGACAGAAATCTCGTTCGAATTAGTATAAGTAAAAGGGATATTTATTGTAGTCGTTGCCTTCACTCTTGGCTGGATCTAAGAACTCTGACAATGTCAAGCTACTTCTTTTTGTGGTTGGGGAAGATCCCATGCAGTTCCCGTGTCATTCTTAGAGTCTGTGGTCCCAGAGGAAAAGAGAGCCCCTTGCTGATAGCTCTTGGGGAGGAAGGAGGAGGAGGAGGAAGCGGCTTAAGAAAGATTGTCATTAATCTTGCCTGGATCACAGCCTGATACCAGAACCATCATCCTGCCTAGATCGGTGAGTCCCTGAATGGCCAGACCCCAGCCCTGTGCCCACACCTGGCCAGAAAGGTCAGCCCCATCTGAACCACAGGAGGTGGAGGAGGGGAACAAGGAAGACCAAGGTATTGAGCCACAAGTGCATTGCCAACGGTCAAGGGCTTAGTAAGTAGTAAATCTGAGATTTGATGCTGAGGGTTGGTTCTCTTCTGCCACAGATGTGATCCACAGCACTTAGCCAGTGCCAGAGGTACACCGTCGTCAACCTCAGCAGCCCTGGCAGCTGTCATATCTGTAGGACACCTTTAGCCTTTCAAATTACTTTGACCAACACTCTCTTTTTCCCCATCCCCAGAAAACGGTGAGACACGTAGGTTAATTGTAGACTCATATGCATTGTGAGGAAACAATATAGTAGTCCCCCCTTATCCACGGATTTGCTTTCCACGGTTTCAGTTACCCATAGTCAACTGCAGTCCAAAAATATTTTGCAGTCTGAAAATTCCAGAAACAAACAATTCATAAGTTTTAAATTGTGCATCATCCCACTCTATCCCACCTGGGATGTGAATCATCCCTTGTCCATCATATCCAGGCTGTGTACACCATCGGCCCCTTAGTCACTGAGAGCCTTCCAGGTTATCAGATCGACCACTGTGGTCTCACAATGCTTGTGTTCAAGTCACCCTTATCGTACTTAATAACAGTTCTGAAGCCCAACAGTAGTGATGCTGGCATATTGTTCTATTTTATAATTAGTTATTGTTGTTTATCTCTTACTGTGCCTGATTTATAATTTAAACTTTATCGTAGGTATGTATGTATAGGAAAAAAACAATGCTGTATATAAGTTTCTGTAACTCTCCATGGTTTTAGGCACCCACTGCCTAAACCATGGGGGTCTTAGAACACATCCCCCATGGATAAGGGGGGACTACTGTACTGAGATATTCCATGTATCCTTTACCCATTTTCCCCCAGTGGGAACATCTTGTGAAACTATGGGACACTATCACAATAGGATATTGATATTGCTATAGTCAAAACAACACAAAACATTTCCAACCACAAGGACCCTCATACTGCCCTTTTATAGGTTACCCCCCTGACTTTTTTCCTGTCCCCACCTGCTCCTTAACCCCTGCAACCACTAGAGTCACATGTTCTTCATTTCTATAATTTTATCCTTTAAAGGGTGTTATATAAATGAAATAGTACAGTGTAACCTTTGGGGATTGACTTTTTCGCTCAGCATAGTTCTGCAAAGATTCAGCCGGTTGTTGCGTGTATCAACAGCTTTTTATTGCTGAGTAGTATTCCGTGGTATAGATGGACAACAGTTTAACTCTTCACCCATTGAAGGACATCTGGATTGTTTCCAGTCTGAGGCAATTACAAATAAAACTGCTATAAACATTCATGTATAGTTTTTGTGTGAACATAAGTCATCCTTTCTCTGGGTTAACGCCCAAGAGTGCAATTGCTAGGTCACATGGTAGTTGTGTGCTTAGTTGTTTAAGAAACTGTCAAACTGTGTTTTGGAGTAGCTGTACCATTTTACATTCTCACTAGATATGTATGTGTGAACCAGTCTTTTGGCATTGTCACTATATATATGTATTTTTTATTTTAGCCAATCTGATAGTTGTGTAGTGATATCTCATTGTAGTTTTAATTTGCATTATCATAATGGCTAATGATGAACATCACTTTATGTGCTTCTTTGCCAACTATATGTCTTCTTTGGTGAAATGTTCATGCACATCTTTGCCCTTTTCCTATTGGATTGTTTGGATTTTTTACTGTTGGGTTTTGAGAACTCTTTAATATTCCAGATACTAGTCCTTTGTACGTTATGTGATTTGCAAATATTTTCTCACAGTCTGCAGTTTGTTTTTCATCCACTTAACAGGGTGTTTTTTCAGAGTAAAAGTTTTTAATTTTAATGAGATCCAAGTTATAAATTTTTCCTTTTATGGATCATGCTTTGGTGTCAAGTCTAAGAACTCTTTGTCTAGCCCTAGTTCACAAAGATTTTCCCCTATGTTTTTTTTCTAAAAGGTTTATAGTTTTATGCCTTATATTTAAGTCTGTAATTTTTCTATGAGGTGTGCAGTTTATATCAATGTTCTTTTTTTTTTTTTTTTGCCTGTGCATGTTTAATCACTCCAGCATCATTTGTTGAAAAGGTTGTTCTTTCTTTGTTGAATTGCTTTTGCACCGTTATAAAAAATCAGGCAGGCATATTTGTGTGGGTCTGTTTCTGAGTTCTCTATTCTATTTCATTGATCCATATGTTTACCCTTCCAACAATACCACACATTCTTGATTACTGTAGCTGTATAATAAATCTTGATCTTGGATAGACTAATTTCTCCCAGTTTATTTTTCTTTTTCAAAATTGTTTCGGTTCTAGTTTCTTCACTTTTCTCTATAAATTCTCAAATGATCTTACCTATATCTACAAAATAACTTCATGGTATTTTGACAGATACTGCATTAAACCCAGTTTGAGGAGGACTGACATCTTTACTGTATGGAGTTTTCCAATCCATGAACATAATAGGTCTCTTGATATATTTAGATTTTGATTACTTTTATATGTGTTTTGTAGTTTTCATCATAAAAGTCCTGTTCATATTTTGTTAGATTTATATCTATTTCACTTTGAGTGATTGTAAATGGTATTATTTTAATTTCAGTGCCCATGTGTTCATTGCTAGTATATGGAAATACAATTAATTTTTGTATGTTTATCCTGTATTCTACAGCCTTGATGACTGCATTTGTGAGTTCTAGGAGTTTCTTAGAGTTTGTGTACGTGAGTGTAGATTTGGGGGGATTTTCTACATGGACAATCATGATTTGCAAACAGGAATAGTTTTATTTTTTCCTTTCCAATCCATATGCCTTTTATTTTCTTTTCTTGCCTTAATGCACTGGTGATGAGAGCAGACATCCTTGCCTTATTCTGGATCTTAGAGAGAAAAAAGTGTTCACTATGAAGTATGATGTTAGCCATCGGTATTTTGTAGATGATCTTTACTAAGTTTAGGAAGTTCATCTCTATTCTGAGTTTTTATCATGATGACTGTTAAATTTTGTCAAATGCTTTTTCTTCATAAATTGATATGACTATGTGATTTTTCTTCTTTACCTTTTAATATGGGGTTTAAATTGATTGATATTCAAATATTGAACAGCCTTGCATCCCTGGGGAATGGTAGTGGTGAATAATTCTTATTGTATGTTATTGAATACTATTCGCTAATATTTTAAGCATATTTTTGCCTATATTCATGAGGGATATTGGTCTGTAGTTTTCTTTTTTATACTGTCTTTATCTGGTTTTGGCATCAGGATAATACTAGCTTCATAAAATGAATGGGAAGAATTGGTGTTAATTCTTCTTTAAAGTTTTCATAGAATTCTCCAGTAAAATCATCTGCCTTGGAGACTTCTTGGGAAGTTTTAAAATTATGAAGCTAATTTTTATATATAATGTTTAAATAATATATAATAATTTAAACATTATATATAATAATTAAATAATATAAAATAATTTAAACATTACATATAAAGGTTTTGCCTAGTGTTTCCTCATGATTAGATTCAGGTTATGCATTTCTGCTTGGAATATTACATAAGTGATTTGGGTCCTTCTCAGGATATCACATCTGGAGATGCATGGAGACACATGTCATCTGCCCCTTTTTGATGATGCTAATTTTGATCACCTGGTCAAGGTGTTATGTAATTTTTCCTCTTAAAGTTATTATTTTTCCCTAACAATTAATAATCAGCACATCAAGAGACACTGATAGACCATGCAAATAGCTTACCCATCACCAAAATTTCCTTGAGATTTTGCGTCCATTGCTGAAGCATGCCTGATCCAATTTTACTCCAGCACTCCCTTCACATTTGCCAGTCAGCATGCAGCATTCCACATTCTCATCAGGAGCCCTTCCTTCTCTCCCATGTATGTCTGTATGTATTTACTTGTTTCTTTGTTGTGGCTATGGACTCTAACATTTCTACTTTTTCAGTAGTTTATAATTCATCAGTATTACAAACTATTTGAATGTTCAGATTTTCCTAGATTTGATCAGTGGTCATCCCTTCAAATTGGTTCTGTGTCCTTGCAACATGCTCCCATCCTTTTTTCAGCCCTTCTTTCTCACTGGAACAATAAGATGTTTCAGGCTTATCTTGTACCTACCCTGCCCCAGCCCTGCAATAGATCATTTCTCCAAGGAGAACAATTAAGGAACAATAGTGGAGACCAAAATCTAGATGCTAGGTGTGCTCACTGCTACCAGGGTGTTTTCATTTCTAGGCCTTTTCTGCAGACAATGCAGGAAATGTATACACATAATCATCACAAACATATATACACATATGTGCACACAAACATACATTACAGGTACACACTCGTATCCAGGTACACATCCATATACGTATCTTGGAAATCTTGAGTTTACACTGATATCTCCAATTGCAATTTATCCCTATTCTTTCTTGCCTTCCCTCATTCTGTATTTATCTGTCCAGTCTTTCACAGTGAGAACCCTAGCTCCCGATAACAGCAACATTCACTCATTTTATTAATCCTGTAATACATTTAAGATGGCTTCAGAATTGCTTCACCCACACCACTACAAAAAACAGACTGTTTGCACTTCCCACACCTGCTGTATCTTACCCAAGTCTGAAGTTATACTGTATAGTCAAATACTGTATTTATAAGTTACTTGGATTTGTTGTTTCTTCACCCCCCTTCTGTATGGTTATGATACTTATTTGAAATACAATTGAGTTCATTTATCTCAGGTGTGTTAAAAAGAAGATTTTTTTTCCCCCTTCCCATTCTTATAAGTTTAATTTTTGAATATTTAAATATTCATGCTAATTTACATAAAATTTATGTAAAATTTACATGCTTCCAAAAATCAAAACTATGAAAAAACTAGATTCAGAGAGATGTCCCTCTTCTATCCCTTCCACCCCACTCTCCCCACCTTTGCTAGTAACCAGCTTTATTGCTTTCTGGCTTAGCTTTCTCTGCCTCTTTTCATAATGGTGGGCTGACACATGTATGTTTTCTTATTTCCCCTTCTTTCTTACACAGAAGGTAGCCTACTATATATGCTCTTTTGCACTTTGCTTTTTGTCTAATAAAAATACCGCATAGAATTCACTCTGTAACAGTCCATAAAGATCTTCCCCCAGCCTTTTCTTACCACTATGTAGTAGTCACTCTTACATACCATTAGGGAGAGTGTAAATTGGGACATTCACTTTAAAAAACAGTTTGGCACTTCACTCTCTTGTAAATTTGAACATTTACATACCCTTCAGACCCAGCATTTCCACTCCTAGTTTTAGACCCAAGACTAGGAGACACGTACAAGAATTTTCAGAGTAACACTATAATAGAAAAACCCTAAAGTCAACACAGTACTGCCCATTAAATGAAGATGGAATCAATAAATTGTGGTAAGATACTTTACAGCAGTCAAAGTACATGAACTATAGCTGCACAATAAATGGGCAAATTTTGTCAGTAAACTATTGAATAAAAAGCATAAGTTACAGATTGCAAATGGCACAAACCACTTTTATAAAGCTAAACACAAACTAAACAATTTACTCCTCGGGAGTGTAGCAGTAAATTGTTTTCCGTGAATACACACACACGTGTGTATGTACAAGGGTACTTCCAAAAGTTTGTGGAAAATAGAATTAAAAGATAATACAAATCCTTCTATGAACTTCTTGACGATCCTTCATATATGTAACTGTGTGTATATATATATATATGTACGTATATATACATACAGTCTGCCTTCCATATCCCTGGCTTACACATCAGTGGATTCAACCAATCGTGGATGGAAAGCAGTTGAGGAAAAAAATTGCATCTGTACTGAACATGCACACTTTTTTTCCTTGTCATTATTCCCCTAAACAATAGAGTATAGCAACTATTTATATAGCACTTACATTGAATTAGGTATTATGATTGATCTAGACATGATTTAAAATATACAGGAGGATGTGCATAAGCTATATGCAAACTCTACACTATTTAATATTTAGGACTTGAGCATTTATGGATTTTGGTATTTGGGGGTGAGGGGTCCTGGAACTGATTCTGCACAGATACTGAGGACTGACCGCATGTGTATAGCAACTATATTTTTAAAGTAGGATAATGATGAATACAGGATTCAGGACAATGGTTATCTCAGCAGAGGGAAGCAGAAAGATCATATGGGAAAAGTCAGTGACCAGTGTCCTGGGAGGGTACTTCAAAAAGTTTATTGAAAGATTCGTATTATCTTTTAATTGTATTTTTCCACGAACTTTGTGAAGTACCCTCATATGTCTTGGTGTTGGGTGATAGGTTCAAAGGTGATGCATACAGACATAAATAAAAAGATAAGCCATGACTATAGCCGGGATGAGTATTTGCCATAAACCATACAGGTATAT
The DNA here is from genome assembly GCF_000696425.1 of Galeopterus variegatus. Classification (NCBI taxonomy): domain Eukaryota; kingdom Metazoa; phylum Chordata; class Mammalia; order Dermoptera; family Cynocephalidae; genus Galeopterus; species Galeopterus variegatus. The sequence goes on along the minus strand of NW_007733384.1, from coordinate 74,551 downwards.
CCAGGTTGTGTGGATCCTGAACCTTATACAATTGGGGAGAGGAGACCCTTTAAGAAAAAGAAAATACAAAATTACAAATGCAAAACCAGGTATAAAAGTGATTATTTATTTATAATGAGAAATCACAAATTGTAGATTTTAAAAAGATGACAAATAATGCAAACATCACAAAATCCAGAAGAATAACATAGTATTTTTATTACTAATAATTGTTGACAACCTAACACCTCTTTGATTCTGATACTTCTTTCCTATATTTTAACATTTCTGACTGCATATTCTGTGACCACCTCTTTTTATAATAATGATTTTATATAATCATTTTTCTAAAGAGAGGAAAGAAAGATAAGTCAGCTGCTGTGACTTGAATGTCCCCCGCCCCCAAGCTCGTGTGGAATTTAATCCCCAATATAGTATTTGAAAGGTGGAGCCTTTAAGAGGTGACTGTATTGTGAGGACTATGCTCTCATGAATGGATTAATCCATTCATAGAGTAATCCATAAGGGGGTAATGTTAATAGTTTAATGGGTTGTCATGGGTGTGGACCGGTGACTTTACAGGGATAGCAACTGAGCACATAAAAATGCTCTTCCGCTCCTTGCCATGTGACACCCTGCATCACCACGGGACCCTGTAGAGACTTCCCCCTGAGAAGAAGCCCCTCACCAGATGTGCCCCCAGACCTCAGACTTCCCAGCCTCCAAAACTGCAGGAAATAAATTCTATTTCTTTATAAATTACCCAGTTTCAGGTGCTCTGTTATAAGCAACAGAAAACATACTGTTACATTAGCCTTCCTTCTGGCATGGGTTATCAAAATGTGTTTTGTATTGATAGTTTGGAGAAGACAGTTTCATGACTTGTTACTAATAATGTCACACCTGAGACTTCCCCTGCAATTTCTTGCACAGCCAGTGCTTTATGCCCAGGGATCATGTCCCCACCATCAGCCCCACCTGCTGGACTGGTACCCGTGGAGTCAGGTAACCATGAAGCCTGGATCACAGTGATGTCTCTTTTAGATTCCTCTCTGTGGGCTTTAAAAGCAGGGCCCACACCCTCAATGACACCCCCTAGGAGCGGGTGTCAGGGAACACCCTGGATGTACGATGGTGCTGCCACCGCCAAGGCAGAGGTTACAGGCATTCTGCAAGGCCGGGCTGCTGCTACCTCCCTGCACCTTCAGCAGAGAATGCCTTAGCCTTGGAAGGGCCCATGCAAGAGAGGGGCTCTGAAATTTCAGCTTCATTAGCTCCACTGTCAATCACTTTTGCAACCAAGGCTTCTTCAAGCAGAACCCACTTCTGCTCCTCCGAGGTCATCAATAATGAGATCCTCAGGAATTGCATCAGCAGTGGGTGCTGTGTCTCTCTGGAGCACCTTCAGGAGGGCAAACAACAGCTTGGTCATATCACCAAGGCCACAAGAGAGGGGCAGGCCCAATGACTTCAGCCTGGTTTTATTTAGTCATTTACTCAACAAATATTTAGTGAGCATCCGCTATGTGCCAGGCTCTATGCTAGGAACTGGGTCCACAATGAACATGTGGAGCTAATTCCTGCCCTAGGGGGAGCGTCCTTCAGAGAAGATGTCATCAGTTTAAGTCTGGGCACATCTCCTTGTCAAGTTAAGTGCCCCTGACCTTAGGTCGCCCCAGACCTCTGCTCTTACTCCATCAAACCATTGCATGTCTGTTCCATTCCAGGCATATCGATTCATTTATTTCTGTGTCCTCAGTGCCCAGAACACTGGCAAGAACACAGCCAGCATCAGTACATTTGTTGAATGGAGCTCATGAAAGAGAAAAATCCACAGCAGGTAGACTGGGTGGCCATAATTTAAGGAGCCTAGTGAAGGGAGTAAAACTAAGACATTAGCACTGACCTTAGAAACATACCAGCCTGGTGTGACTTCTGAAGCTAGCCACATTCAAAGTGGATCTCTCTCCTCTCCATCCTCACAGTGGGGGGAGCAGGGAGAATGTGATCTGCTGGCTGTTTCCTAGGGAGAAGGTGTGGATGGAGAAAACAGCATTTTCTGGTTGTTGGGAGCAGAGAGGGCTGAATTCAGATCTCTGCTACAACACTCACCAGCCTGGGGGCCTCCCTGAGCCCCACACAGTCATGACCTTATTCTCTGTAAGGGATGATGGATGCCAGGCCCAGCAATGTCTCCTGGAGATCGGCCGGTGGGGCAGAAGGAAGGCCGCACCTCTGGAAAGTCCACACACAGTGGGTTCAGTGCGGAGCCCCAGCCCCACTGGGCACACAAAGCCTCTCTGCTGCCCAGGTCTGCCTAACACTAGAGCAGAAGCTCCAGGAGGCTTCATCCCCACCGTATCCTTAGCATCTAGAGCAGTGCCTGGTCCACAGCAGGCATGAGACATTTATGCAAGGATGGAAAGATTATGCTGCAGAAATGTAATGAACATAGCATTTTATTGTCAAAAATGACACATCACTAGGTTTGTTGCTTTGGTTAAAATGACTTCCCAGCTATAAAAAAATCTGGCCTCAAAAATGGGTTTTCCACTCTTCAGGAGGACAAACGTCAGTTTGATGCTATTTGAAGAGCTCTCTCCTTTGCTGTTGCTATTATTCCTAATTCACTGTGAAACATTCAATTGCAGACTTGGAGGAATCGAGAACTGGACTGGAAGGAGATGGTCATAGGTCTTCTGCTCAGATGTCAGCAAGCAGCAAGTACTCTTCCCTCACTTAACCTCTGTACTTAGCTGTCTCCACCAACACACTAACAGCCATTGTCACCCTGACCTAACTCCATCTGGTACTTAACAATCTCAGTGCAACAAAGGAAGGAGGGTGGTCATGTGTACATGTGTGTGAGTGTGTGTGTGATGCCCCTTTCCCCTGTAAGGTGTTCAGAACCCAGGCTTCATTCGTGCCTCCGGTGAGCCCTGGAGCCAGGCCCTCCATTGTGCACATCTCATTTATCAGGAGATGGGCCAGTGCACCACGTTCAGTAAGCATGAAACCACATAAGGATAAGCCAAACCTACGAATGATCTGCTTGGAGTTTCCCCAGCCCTGTCCAGGTTGCCTGGACCCACATTGAAACCCCATCTTCCTGTACATCTAGCTTTATAGCTCACTTTCCTAAATACCAGGCTTCCCCTCCTCACCTGAACATTTATTTCCCTTTCTGTATTCCTATACACCTAGTTATAGCTACTACCAGTCTATAGGCTGCCAGCCTACTGCATAGGTCCTTGCCTCCTTAGTCTGACATAAGACAAACCCTCTCCATGGCACAGTCTTTAATCACCTTTAGTGTCCTCCACTACCCTCATCCCTCCTTCACCCTTGGACTTCTCCTTTATGAGCTCCTCATGGGTCGTCTCTATCTGGTATGTCTCAACCTTACATCTCATTGCATTTCATTGTGCCACAAGAGAGCAAACATCACTCATGATCACCTTTAGTGTCCTCCACTACCCTCATCCCTCCTTCACCCTTGGACTTCTCCTTTATGAACTCCTCATGGGTCGTCTCTATCTGGTATGTCTCAACCTTACATCTCATTGCATTTCATTGTGCCACAAGAGAGCAAACATCACTCATATGCTGGTGTCTCCTTTCTTCCTTTTTGTCATGGGATTATTCCTTTTCTACTAGAAAGCTCC
>NW_007733384.1:66208-69889 GCF_000696425.1 Galeopterus variegatus | reverse complement strand
GACAGACACACAGCCAAGAGCAAATGCAAAAGAATAATATGAAATTCTTGAGAAGGCAGAAGCCCAGAATAAACTGAGGGATTTTTTTTTTTAAAGGAAATTGATGTGAGTATTTAAGGTCTTGCCCTGTGATGGAAAACATGAACCTCATGGCATTTCTCCAGGAGGTATGAGTTACAAGGAAACATTTAAGCTCAACATAAAAAATAACTTTATCACAGACACCCTGCAGTGGAATGGGCTTCCAGTTTTGCTTAAAAATTGGGGAAAATTGTATTTAGCATCACTTCTTCTTAGAGAAAGCACTACGTAGGGCTAGAAAGAATAATGACCAGCAGCTGGGATAAAAAGTGGAATAAACCCCCAAAAGGAAAACTTACTGTTAAATCGCTGCTGGAGAATACAGGTGTGGAAGGAAAACCATGAGCTTTTTTCTTAGTGGTGAGTGCAAATTTGGGCTGGAGCTGAACTGCTGGTTAAGTTAGTTAAGAGCTGTGTAGGCAAAGGGGGGAGGAGGAGCACCACTGAGGCATGGGGAGGAGAAGCTCGGGGCGAGCAAACATGATAAGGATGTCTGGGGGCTCTTATTGTTATGTCGTGGGATATAACACACAACCTTACTTTCATTCCACCTCAAAATCATTAAACTTGACGATTTTCACTATTGCTTTAGGGAGTGAATTTGCTTTTGAGGGACGTGATAGTCTTGATTCCCGATCAAGTTGAACCTGAGGCAAAAACCAAAGGCTGCTCGTGGAAAAAGAGCCAAATGTAGTGTCAGCAATGCGATAGCTACTAGCAATTGAGCTCTTGCCACGTGCCATGCACAATTCTAAGTACATTAAATGAAGTATCACATTTAATTTTCACCATAATCCTATAAGGTAGAAATTATCATCCCTCTTTTTCAGGAAAGGAAACTGAAGTTCCAAATACTTCAATGGCTTGTTCAGTGGTGAAGCTGAGATTCAAACCCAGGCCCATTTGGCTTCTGAGTCTATGTTTTAAATACTCCTTCCCTGTGAGGTAGCTCTTCCAGTCACTGGAATGTCCAGTTGTGGCTGGTGACCCTGTCAGGTATGTGGTAGAGGGTCTTGTGCACTGACGGGAGTTTGGGCCATGGAGGATGCCTACACAGACATACACTGAATGTGAACACACATGCACACACACTTTCTAAGGATGCACATGTGTCTATTGCACACTTGAAAGGAGACTGAACCATCCACAGCCCTCAACTCTGCCATATCTTCCTCTCCACACCTGGTGTGACCTCCATTGGGAGCTCTGGGCCACAGGAGTTTGATGCCAGGAAGGTTCAGCATTTGCTTCCCCCACTCTACATATGTTGATTGGGCACTTGCTTCATGCCACACAGGATGCTAGGCACTGGGGATACAGGAGTGGGCAAAAGCAGACAAGCTCCCTGCTCTCATGGAGGAGACAGACATTAATCAAATAACCACACAGACAAACAGGCAACTGCACCATGACTCTGCTGTAATGGGGAGGTCCATGGGGCTATGAGGGGGACCCTGGAAGACTGGCACTGTAGTGGTCTTGGGGACACATGGACTTAGGCCTGAGGATGAGCAGACATTGGTGAAGTAACAGATGGGGAGGAGAACTCCAGGCAGAGGGAACAGCCTGAGGAGTCCCGTGGTGGGAGGGAATGTGGCCGTGGAGAACTGATGGAAGGCTGGTGGGGCCTGAGCAGCCATGAGGGTGGCATGAGGCCTGAGAGGACCTGGAGGTCAGTGGGGAGAACAGGTAGAGCCTTGGAGGCATAATAGCAACAATCCCTTGAGAGCAGTAGGGATCTATTGATGGGTTTTAACATAGAGCACAGAGGAGTCATTGCAGATTTGCATTTCAGAAAGGGAACTCTGGTTTCAGTGTGGGAAAGAGATGAGGAGGACTACTGGGGATGTGACAAGCCCTGCTGGGAGGTGACGGTGTAGTCTAGAGCCATCGCCATGGTGGCAGATGTCAGGGTCTTTTAGGAGTGGACACCAGGCCTCGCCTCACCAGCCCCAGAGTCCTCCCTCCCAGTGGGGCACTGGGTCCAGGAAGGGATCCTCAGCTTGTTGGCCCACCTAAGAACCAACTAGGAGAGAGGTGTAAGAAGTCCCTGCTTTGTCCTCCTAAGAACCGTCTCCTCTTTGGCTTAGCTCAGGCATTTTGGGAAACGGTGGGAGAGTTGGGGAGGGTGAAGAAGGGAGGCAAGTTCTCTAATTTCTGGGCCATTTTCCCATTTTTTTTGTGGGAAAGTGCCCTGCAGTTATCTGCATAGATTTTCAGATTGTCTGGCAGAAACCCCAGCTGGGCCCTTTGGGGAGAAGAAATGCATGATTCAGCCAGTGGGATGGAGCCAGAAAGGTTTGCAATTGATGAGGGAGGCCAGAGGGAGACTGGGGGTAAGGGATCGGGAGTGAGGGGTATGGCTCCCTCCAGGCAAGAGAGCTCTGGGGAGCAGGACAGAGACAGTGTGGAGGCCCCAGGCATGCCAAGCAGAGGCAGGCTCCTGAGCACTACTTCCTGCAGGCAAAGCTGCTCAGCCAGGGAGCCAAGAAATAATAAGATGGGACTGATTGAGTGACTGATTCAGCAGTGGGGTTGCTTCTGGTCCAGACCCAGCCTGGAAATTATAGGCCTGGGTTACAGCTTCCGGGACAGCTACTGAAATCAGGGGCCTGCTGGTGATTGTGGTCAACAGCCACATGGCCCTGCCTCGCCTTCCTGGCCACGGTCATGTCTGATTGGGAGAGGGGCTCTTGCTCACCGACCAGACTGGAGAGCTGCTCCCACAGAGGCCCAGCCAGGGTTGCCCCAGGAGGGCAGAGAACACTCCGTTCGCTCCCCGCTGCATACGTTAGCCTGATCTTGCCTGTGTCTTCAAGACAAGAATGGTGAGCTCAAAGTCTCCATTCACGGTGGTGGTAGAATGCATGTTCACACGAGTGCTGTCAACGTGCAGAGGAGACAGGAAGTGGCTTTCTAATCCTAGCTCTGCCCTTGCTGTGTGGCTTTAGAAAATTCGCTTCCCTTTTCTGCACCTCAGTTTCCCCCCTGGAAATGGAGACACTAGTATCTGTTCTGGCTCACAAGACTTGTGATGGGCAAAGTTCCACAATTTGAACAAAAACAAGATAAGTTTGTTATGACTAAATTCCACCAGACATGCCCGTGGCCTCATCCCATCTGCACTCCCCCCTTGTGAGCAAAGAGCCATTAACTTTATTTTAGAGGTGAGAAAGCCAGGCTCAGGGAGGTTAAGTATCCTGACAAAGGTCAAGTGGATGGTGAGTGGCTGAGCCAGTGCTCTGTCCCCATCCGCCGACCCCAAGACCAAGGTTTCCTCCACCGCCCCACAGCTGCCTGTGGGTTAGTCTGGAGCCAATTTGCATTTAAAGAGGTTTTAAAAAAATATTAGTCCTGAGATTCAGAACTAGAAACAACAGTTGCCTTGTTAATTTTCAGACCTAAAAGTAAGTGAGGGTCAGCTCATAGCAACCTCTCCATGAACTCCAACCGAACAAAACATCTGGAGCTCTGCCCCTCAAAATCTTTGAAACAGGAGTAGCAAGGTTAAAGATGGGTGGGTTTTTTTTGCAGAGATCACAAAGTAGCAGGAACTTTAATGATCAGGTACTTGCCTTCCCCTCATCTTACAGACAAGGA
>NW_007733384.1:63042-65521 GCF_000696425.1 Galeopterus variegatus | reverse complement strand
ATTTTCAGACCTAAAAGTAAGTGAGGGTCAGCTCATAGCAACCTCTCCATGAACTCCAACCAAACAAAACATCTGGAGCTCTGCCCCTCAAAATCTTTGAAACAGGAGTAGCAAGGTTAAAGATGGGTGGGTTTTTTTTGCAGAGATCACAAAGTAGCAGGAACTTTAATGATCAGGTACTTGCCTTCCCCTCATCTTACAGACAAGGAAACTGAGGTCTGTAGAAGGGAGGAACCAGCATGGTGTCACTTGTCCAGTTAGAGGCAGAGCTAGGACGACCTAGAATTTTCTTTATGGCCACATGATGCTCTTCCCAAAATGGAAGCGGCCTCCTGTGTTCACTGCATGTGACTAGATGATCTCAGAAGGCAAGGGGTGACACTTTCAAGAAGCCCTTCAGCAGGTCACAGGGAGTCCTTGCCTCTGCTAAGGTGCTGAGAACTCTTTAGGTGAAGTCCAAGGCCCACCCTCCCACTTTAGGTCCCACCAACTATCCTTCTTCATTCCTCAAGTCTCCCCATCCTCAGATTTGTGCTCTAGCCTGGAGGGCTCCTCCTCCTCCCTATCCCCTGCCTCAGTTTCCCCCACTGCCGCCATCCTTTCCACCTATGCAGTTTTTACTCTGCATTTGGGGGAATCATTCTGCCTACTCTCTGTGAAGCTTATCCCAGGTTCTCCAGCCATCTCTTCCTTCTCTGAACCAGGATAATAATAATTAGTAGTAGTAGTATCTAACATTTACTGAGGCTTGGTAAGAGTCAAGTGCTATGCTAAGAGATCTCCTCATAGAAATCTTAAACGTGCATTATCACTCCCCAGTGGTACTATTTTTACCCCCATTTTGCAGGCAAGGAGGATACAAGGGTCTGAAGAGGTTAAGTAACTTGCTCAAGGTCACACGGCTTGTCAGTGGCAGACCTGAGACTCAAGTCCAGGGTTGGATGTGTGAGCCGGGACCTTCACCCTAACCATTGGGAAACACTGCCTCTGGGGCCTGCAGCTCATTCAAGACTCTACCATCCATCGGTGCAGCTTCTTACACCCTGTGCCACTGGTGTCCTTTTCCCATGGTTGGTCCTGTCTGATCAGCTAGACTGTGAATTGTCAAGGGAAGAGCAGGTAAATACCCACTCCATTTCACTCTCCCTGGTTTCTGGAGAATTGGGCAGAGTCAGCTCTAAAAAAGGACCATCCTTACCTCTCTTTTCACAGAGGGCCCCTGTGCTGCCCAGAAACATGGGCAGACTTAGTGTCCTTAGCCTAGGCTGCATGGGCTTTCAGCCTGGCCCTTCCACTAGATGGTTTCTGTCATTCTTGGAAGAAGAGGGTCTGTTCATATTAGCAAAGTGGGCTCCTTCCACCTGGTGCTATAAAGTTTCCCTGGCTAGCTTCCTGTAGAATTCCCTCCTCCCTCTTTGCCTATCAGCAACAACCTTCCCACTCTCTGATCACCTCTGAGTATTTCCAAGGACCTCCACCACTGCTGTCTTCTCAGCATAGTGGCAGCTCCTTCCTGTCTTGCAGCCCAGAATCCCCACTCCTGCCTGGTAAGTCTTGATGGCTCTTTGAACAGGCTCATGCCCTGCTATGTAAAGGAGCTAGTATTTCCCAGCTGCCTGGGCATTTTCATCTCTGTGCTGGAGCATTTGCCCCCAGATCGTCACCATCAGGCTACTCAAGTGACCACCCTGGGCTGCACTGTGATAGCCACATAAGTGTTTTCAGTGCTGGCAGCCCCAGGGGCATGCTCCCCTGAGAACTAAATAAAGGCAGCAAACTTACCTCCAGAGACAGACTGGCCCCCACATCAGCAAGACTAAGTATTATCTTGGTGGAAGTGTCCAAAGAAACAATGTGTGGGTCATATAAGGAGGGGCTGGCCAATCAGAGCAGAGCCCATCTGGACAAAGAGGACTCTGGAAGATCATCTAATCCAACTCCCTCACGTTATAATTATTATTTATTATAATATATTTCATACATACAGGCATGCACAGAGATATGTGTGTAGTTTATAGAGTCAGAAAAAAGAACGCCATGTGCACATCAACCAAATTAAGAAAAGGAACATTACCAATATATCAGAACTGTCCACCCCCTTTCTCTGTAATAACCCCCACCTCACACACACTAGAAGTAACGATGTCCTGTTTCCGAGTTAACCAGCCAGCCTCTACTTTTTAAAATAGTATTACCACCTAATATGTAGGTAGAAGGGGTCTTCAAAAAGTTCGTGGAAAGATTCATATTATTCTCTTTTTTTCAGCAGCTGCTGGTAGGTAGATCTGAACCCTTGACCTTGGTGTTATAACACCGCACTCTAACCAACTGAGCTAACTGGCCAGCCCTTGTATTACCTTTTAATTCCATTTTCCATGAAGTTATTGAAATACCCTTGTATTTATTATTATTAGTGAGATATAATTCACATATCATAAAAATTTACCCTTTTGCAGTTAACATTCCAGTGGTAGTTAGC
>NW_007733384.1:60635-62513 GCF_000696425.1 Galeopterus variegatus | reverse complement strand
CACATATCATAAAAGTTTACCCTTTTGCAGTTAACATTCCAGTGGTAGTTAGCTATTTACATAGTATGCAACCATCACCACAATCTAATTGCAGAACATTTTATCACCCCCAAAAGAAACCCTGTACCCATTAGCAGTCACTCCCCATTTCTTCGTCTCCATATTCCCTGGCAACTACTAATCTGCTTTCTGTCTCTATAGATCTGCCTATTCTGGACATTTCATATAAATTGAATCATACAATATGTGGTGTTTTGTGCCTGGCTTCTTTCACTCGGCATCATGTTTTCCAGAATCATCCATGCCGTAGCATGTGTCACTGTTGGTTGATGGAACATGTTAATTGTGGTAGTGGTTACATGACTGTGCTTGTCAAAAATCGTAAAAGTATACATTAAGTGGGTGAATTTTTTAAAAATAAAACTTGATATAAATGAAATCATTCTGTATGAATTACTCTGTGACATTTCTTTCACACCATTGCTTTGACATACATCTGTTTTCATGCAGCTGTAGTCTGTTCATTCTGTCTCTGTATGGTTTGGACATGCTGGAACTTATTTATCTGTTCTGCAATTGATGGACATTTGTATTGTTTCCAGTTTGGGGCTAGTACAAACAGTTCTGCTATAAACATTCTTTAAAATGTTCCCTGGTGCACAGGTGCAAAAGTGTCCTTACTTAGGAGTGGAATTTGAGTCATTGGGCTTATGCATGTTCAACTCTACAAGGCGATGCTCAACCATTTTCCAAGTAGTTTCATCAATTTGTACCCCATCGGCAGTGGAAGAGAGTTCCATGGCTCCATATCCTCACCAATACTTGGTATTGTCGGTCTTTCAAATCTTTGCCTATTTCATTAGGGTATAATTGTATCTCCTTGTGGTTTTAATTTGCATCTCACTGATTATTAATGAACTTGGGCCTCTTTTCCTACCCTTATAAGCCATTCATGGTTCCTCTTTTATGCAATCCCTGTTTATATTGTTTACCAATTTTTCAACTGTCATTTTCTTATTGATTCATATTTATATATTCTAGACGCTACTTAATCCTTTGTTAGCTTTGTTAGTTTTATGGGTTGCAATTATCTTCTCCCAGTTTGTGGCTTGTCTTTTTTTCTGCCTTTACGATATCCTTGGAAGAACAAAAATTCCTAATTTTAATGTGGCTAAATGTATCAATCTGTGTCTTTATGGTTTGTATTTATTGTGCCTTATTTAAAAAATCCTTCCCTACCCTGAGGTCATAATATATTTTCCTGTATTATCTTCCAATAGTTTTATAGTTTTTCCTTTTATATTTAAATCTTCTTTCCATCTGGAACTGATTTTTGTGTATCATGGAAGGTAGGAATTTAATTTCAATGTTTTCCCATATGGATAACCAATTGTCCTAGCCCTACAGATCTGCAATGTCTGGTCTGTCATACATCAAGTTTCTACATATGCGAGGGTTTATTTCTGGGCTCTCTTTTTTGTTTCATCCCTGTGCGAATATCACACTGCCTTAATTACCACATTGTTATGGTAAATCCTAATATTTGGCATGGTAAGTCCACCACCTGGTTTGTTTTGTTTTGTTCGAAAGCAGAGTGTCTTGGCTTTCTTGATATTATTGCTTTTTCATGTAAATTTGAGAATCAGCTTGTTAAATGAAAAATAAATAGTGTTTGGATTTTAATTGAAATTGCATTAAACTTACATACCAATTCAGGGAGAACTGACATCATGATGATAGGGTGTCTTCCTACCCAAGAACATGGTCTATCTCTCCATTTATTAGCGTCTTCTTAAATGTCTTTCAATAAAGTTTCATAATTTTTTTTTTTTTGTCTTTTTCCATGTCCGGCAACGGATCGCAACCCTCAGTGTCGCC
>NW_007733384.1:57292-59710 GCF_000696425.1 Galeopterus variegatus | reverse complement strand
AAAGTTATTCTTAGATCCTTTGTATTTTTTGCTGCTTTGTATTTGGTATTTTTTAAACTTTATTGATGTACCTTAGAAAAGTACATATATCGTAAGTTAAGAGCCCACTGAATTGCCACAAACTGAAGACACCCATTTATACAGCACTTGGATCAAGAAATAGAACATTAATAATATCCCCGAAATCCCCTCATGCCCTCTACCAGTCTCTGCTAACCCAACTTCTTCTCACCCAAATAAGTACCAATTAGTTCCACCTGTTTTTGAATTGCATTTGAATGAAATTATATGATGTATACTCTTTGAGGTCTGGTTTCTTTACTCAGCATTATATTTGTGAGATTTATTCATATTGTTAAGTGTACTTGTAGAATCACTCATTCTCATTGCAACACAGCATTACATTGTATAAATATACCCAAATTTATTTATCCATTCTCCACCTCAGGAGCACTTAGTAGTTTCTAGTTTGGGGTTTTTATGAATAGTATGGTTACATGCATTCTAGTGCATGTGTTTGGCGAATATATTCTGAAATGGAATTGCTAAATCATACGGTACCTATATGTTTAACTATAAGATAAACTGCCCAACAGTTTTCCAAAGTGATTGTACCAACGTACGTTCCCACCAGCAATGTAAGAGCGTTCTGGATGCTCCTCATCCTTGCCACCAATGATATTATCTGTCTTTTTCATTTTGATAGTCTGGCAAGGATGAAGATGTATCTCATTGCATATCTTTTTAAACGGCTTTATTGAGATATTTACCTACAATAAAGTTCACCCATTTAAAGTGTAGAATTCAATGTGTTAAGTATATTTACAGAGTTTTGCAACCATTGCCATAATCTAATTTTGGAAAATTTTCATCATCCCCCAAAGAAATCTCTTATCCTTTAGCAATCATTCTCCATTCTTCCTGTACTTGTACCACCTCCTCTCTCAGCCCTCAGCACCACTAACCTACTTTCTGTCTCCATGGGATTTGCCTATACTGGACATTTCATATAAACAGAATCATATAATGTGGGCCATTCATTACTGGCTTCTTTCACTTAGCATAAAGTTATAGTATATATCAGTACTTCATTCCCTTTTGCTGCTAAGTAATATTCCATTGTATGAATATAATGCATTTAATTTGTCCTTTCATCAGTTCATGGACATTTGTGTTTTTTCCACTTTTTGGCTATTATGAACAATTCTGCCATGCACATTCATGTACAAGTTTTTGTGTGGACATATATCTTCATTTCTCTTGGATAGTTATTTGGGAGTAGAAATGCTGGATCATTTGGTGATTCCACAAGGAAATGCCGAACTCTTTTGCAAACTGCCAGCACTGTTTTCATTTCACATTCCTGCCAGCAACATATAAGAATTCCAATTTCTCCATATTCTTGCCAATACTTGTTATTAGCCATTTTTATTATTATTATGGTAGGTCTGAAGGGGTATCTCATTGTGATTTTAATTTGCATTTCCCTAATGACTAGTGATGTTGAGCATCGTGTCCTGGGCTTATTAGTCATTTGTATATCATCTTTGGAGAAATGTTATTTAAATCCTTTGCCCATGTCAAAAATCGGGTTATTTGTCTTTATTATTATTGTTGAGTTGTGATCTCTGAAATATATTCTGAATACAAGACCCTTATCAGATTTTTGTTACGTAAAATTTTANGTGTCCTGGGCTTATTAGTCATTTGTATATCATCTTTGGAGAAATGTTATTTAAATCCTTTGCCCATGTCAAAAATCGGGTTATTTGTCTTTATTATTATTGTTGAGTTGTGATCTCTGAAATATATTCTGAATACAAGACCCTTATCAGATTTTTGTTACGTAAAATTTTATTCCATTCTGTGAATTGTCTTTTATTTTCTCGGTGGAGTACTTTGAAGCTCAAAGTTTTTCATCTTGACAAGTCCAACTTAACAATCTTCTGTTTTATTGTTTGTTTTTAGTGTTGTATCTAAGAAATAATTGTTTGACCCAAGATCACAGAGATTTATGCCTATCCTTTCTTCTAAGAGTTTTATGGTTTTAACTGTTACATTTAGGTCTATGATAAACTTTGAGTTAGTTTTTGTGTGTGTGAGAGATAGGGGCCCAGATTTATTTTCATTGTGGTTTTAATTTGCATTTCTCTGATAACTAATGAAATTGAGCACCTTTTATATATTTATTGGTGATTTGGATACCTTTTTTTGAAGTGTCTGTCCATTAGGTATTCGACCCACTTACTAATCAAGATGTTTGGTTCTTTCTTAGTTCTTTATAGGCATTCTTTTATATATTCCGGGTATGAGTACTTTGGTGGATAATTAACTTTCTGTGTTACATTTTCACTCTCCTACAGGTGCCTTTTGATGAACAGAAGTTCTAATTTGACATGGTTTGAATCATCATTTTTT
>NW_007733384.1:55718-57111 GCF_000696425.1 Galeopterus variegatus | reverse complement strand
TTTTTTATTTTATGGTTTGTAGTATTTGTGTCCTATTCAAAAAATCATCACCTATTCCAAGATCATAAATATATTCTCTAATATTTTCCTAATTTTTTTTTTATTGTTTTGCCTTTCACATTCAGATCTGCAATCCTCTGGATTTGTTTTTTGTGTATGTATGAAGCAGTGAAGCAAATATATATTTTTACTTGAGGATAGTCAAGCAGCCTATCACCATTTATTGAAATAACAATCCATTCTCATACTATACTATAGTGTTGCCTTTATCATAAATTATCAGAATATATGGATTGTCTAATCTCTTCCATTAGTGTGTTTGTACATCTACCACCCTATTTTAACTACTATAGCTTTATGATAGTTCTTGTTACCTGGTAGTGAAAGTTCTCCAGCTTAGTTTTTCTTAAAGATTGTTTTAAATATTTTAGATATTTCACATTTTCATGTGAATTTTAGAAGCAACTCGTCTATGTTCAACACACACAGTCTGATTTTGACTGGAATTACATTGGATTTATAGATTAATTTGGAGAAATTAATTTTTTACAATAATAAAATTTTCTATTTATGAACATTNGAGATTTACTCCCAGATACTGATGTTTCTTCATACTAATGTAAATTGTCTTTTTAAATTTCCATTTCCTCCTTGTTTCTGGTATATAGAAATAAAATAGATTTTTAAATATTAACTTTGTATGCAATATTCTAGCTAAATTCACTCATTAATTCTAATAGCTTGTAGATTCTTTTCAGATTTCTAGGTACACATTTATGTCATCTGTGAATAAATAAAGTTTTATGTCTTCCTTTTTAACCCTATGCCTATCATTTCTCTCTTGTACCTTGTTGTACTTAGTAGGACCTCCAGTACAATGTTGAACTGATGAGACAGATAGCAGACATCCTTGCGTTGTTACTAATCTCAGGGGGAAAATATTTAATATTTTACCATTAAGCATATGTTTGCTGTAGGTCTTTTGTAATACTCTTTAACAGTTTAATGTTTCCTTCTATTTCCAGTTTGATATGAGATTTTACCATAAATATTGAATTTTGCCAAGTGCACTTTCTGAATCTATCAAGATGATCATATAATTTTTCTTCTTTCTCGTAATATTGTGAATTATACTGATTGATTTTCTTTTTGGGGGGGCTTTTCTTCCACTTTATTGAGGTATTTTTGACAAGAACTGTATATACTTAAAGTGCATAATGCAATGTTTTTATAAATATATACATTGTGAAATGATTACCACAGTCAAGCTAATTAACATATTCATCACCTCACATGGTTATAATTTGTGTGTGTGCATGTGTGTGCGTGTGATAGAAACACTGAAGATCAGCTGTCAGCAAATTTCAAATATACAATACAGTATTATTAACTA
>NW_007733384.1:45961-54696 GCF_000696425.1 Galeopterus variegatus | reverse complement strand
ATATCCCCACCTTCTAGTCCCGGGCAACCATTATTCTACTCTCTGCTTTTATGAGTTTGACTTTTTTTAGATTCCACATATAATCGAGATTATTCAGTATTTGTCTTTCTGTGTCTGGCTTATTTCCCTTAGTATAATGTCCTCCAGGTTCATCCATGTTACAGCAAATGACAGAATTTCCTTTTTTTAAAAAAAGCTGAATAATTTCATTGTATATATATGTGTGTGTGCACATATATCAGGGTACTTCAAAAAGTTCACAGAAAAATTGAATTAAAAGATAATAAGAACCTTTCCATGAACTTTCTGAAGGCATACATATATATATATCACATTTTCTTTGTCCGTTCATCCATCAACAGACCCTCAGATTGTTTCCATATCTTGACTATGTTGAATAATGCTGCAGTGACCACAGGGGTGCAGATATCTCCTCGAAATGCTGATTTAATTTCTTTTGGATATATGCTCAGAAGTGAGATTGATGAATCATATGCTAGTTCTATTTTTCATTTTGGGGGGAACCTCCATTCTGTTTTCCATAATTGCTGTACCAATTTACATTCCCACCAACAGTGTATAAGAGTTCTCTTTTCTCCACATCCTCACCAGCACTTTTTTTCTTTTGTCTTTTTGATAATAGCCATTCTAACAGGTATGAGGTGATGTCTCATTGTGGTTTTGATTTGGATTTTCCTGATGATTAGTGATGTTGAACACCTCTTCATATACCTGTTGGCTATGTACATGTCTTCTTCGAGAAATGTTTATTCAGGTCATTAGCCCATATTAGCCCATATTTTAATTGTGTTAGTTTTTGATATTGAGTTGTTGGAATTCTTTATATATTTTGGATATTAACCCCTTATCAGATATATAGTTTGCAAATATTTCTCCTATTCTACAGGTTGTCTTTTCGCTCTGTTGATTATTTCCTTTGCTGTCCAGAAGCTTTGTCATTTAACATAATGACGAATTTTTTGCTTTCGTAGTCTGTGCTTTTGGTGTCGTATCCAAAAAACCAGTGCCTAGATCAGTGTCAAAAAGCTTGTCCCCTATGTTTTCTTCTAGTAGTTTTATGATTTTGGGTGTCATATTTAAGTCTTTAATCCATTTTTAGTTGATTTTTGTATACAATATGATATGGTCCCATTTCAATCTTCAGCAAGTGGATATCCAGTTTTTTCTACACTATTTTTGAAAAGACTGTCCTTTCCCCATGTCTGTTCTTAGTTCCTTGTCAAAGATTAGTTGACTATAAACACAAGGATTTGTTTCTGGGCTCTTTATTCTGTTCTGTTGGTCTATATGTGTTCATGCCAGTACTGCTTCCATCTTGGATCTTTTTGCTCAAAATTGCTTTGGCTATTTGGGGTCTTTTGTGGTTATACATAAACTTTAGAATTTTTTTTTCTGTTTCTGTAAAGAATGCCATTAGGATTTTGATGGTGATTGCATTGAATCTATAGACCACTTTGGGTAGTATGGACATTTTACCAATATTTGTTCTTCTAATCCAAGAACACAGAATGTCTTTCTGTGTATTTGTTTCTTCCTTAATTTCCCTCATCAATGTTTTATAATTTTCACTGTAAAAGTCTTTTACCTCTTTGGCTAGGTCTATTCCTGAGTATTTTATTCTTTTTGTTGCTTTTTTCAATGAAATTGCTTTCTTAATTTCCTCTTCAGATAGTTGTTTGTGTATAGAAACACAACTGATTTTTGTATATTGATTTTGTATTCTGCAAGCTTACTGAATTTGTTGATTAGTTCTAACAGTTTTTGTTATTGTTGAGTCTTTAGGACTTTCTGCATATGTATATATATATATATGGTCATACCATCTGCAAACAAGAGATAATTTTACTTCTCTCTGTCCAATTTGGGTGACTTTTATTTCTTTCTTTTGCTTTGACTAGGACTTGCAGTACTATGTTGAATAGAAGTGGGTGTGAGTGGGTATCCTTGCCTTGTATCAGATCTGAGAAAGAAAGCTTTCAGTTTTCCACTATTGTTTATGATGTTAGCAGTGAGCTTTTCATATATGGCCTTTATCATGTTGAAGTAAGTTTCTTCTGTACCTATTTTGTTGAGAGTTTTAATCATGAATAAATGTTAAATTTTGTCAAATGTTTTTTCTGTATCTAGAGATAAACATGTTTTTTTATCCTTAATTTCATTAATGTGATGCATCACATTGATTGATTTGCATATGTTGAACCATCCTTACATCCCAGGGATAAAGCCTACTTGGTCATGGTGTATAATCCTTTTAATGTGATGTTGAATTCTGTTCCATAGTATTTTAATGAAGATTTTTGCATTTCTGTTTATCAGGGATATTGACCTGTCATTTTCTTTTCTTAGGGTGTCTTTGTCTGGCTTTGATACCTGGCTGATGATAGCTTTATAAATGAGTTCTAGTTTTGGAAGGGTATAAGAAAAATTATTATTAATTTTTCTTTGAATATTTAGTAGAATTCACTTGTGAAGCCATCTGGTCCTGGGTCTGTCTTTCTTTGGAGGTTTTTGATTATTGATTCAATTTCCTTATTGTTATTTGTCTTTTCAGGCTTTCTATTTCTTCTAAATTCAGTTTTGGTATGTTGTATGCTTTTAGAAATTTATCCATTTCTTTTAGGTTAGAGAATTTTTTGGTGTATAATTGTTCATAATAGTCCCTTATGATACTTTTTATTTCTGAAGCATCCATCATATGTCTCCTCTTTTATTTCTAATTTTATTTATTTGAGGCTACTTTTTTTTCTGAATTAGTCTAGCTGAAGTTTTGTGAATTTTGTTTATCTTTTCAAAAAACCAACTCCGTTTTTCTGGTTTTTTCTATTCCCTATTTGATTTATTTCTATTTATTATTTCCTTTTTCTGCTAACACTGGGCTTATTTTGTTGTTCTTTTTCTAGTTCCTTAAGATACAAAGTTAGGTTGTTTATTAGAGATCTTTCTTCTTTATTAATGTAGGCATCTATTGCTATAAATTTCCCTCTTGGTGCTGCTTTTGCTGCATCTCATAAGTTTTGGAATGTTGTGTTTTTGTTTTCATTTGTCTCAAGATATGTTTTGAATTCCCTTTTGAGTTCCTCTTTGACCCAATGCTTGTTCAAGAGTATATTTTTTAGTTTCCACATATTTGTGAATTTTCTCAATTTCTTACTGTCAATGATTTCTAGTTCCATTCCCTTGTGGTCAGAAAAAATACTTGGAATTATTTTGATCTTTTTATATTTGTTAAGATTTGTTTTGTGACATAATATGATATCTATCCTAGAGAATGTTCCATGTGCACTTGAGAAGAATATGTATTCTTTTTCTATAGGGTGGAAAGTTCTGTGTATTTCTGTTAGGTTAGGTTCATTTGGTGTATAATGTTGTTCAGTTCTGCTGTTTCCTTATGGATTTTCTGTCTTGATGATCTACCTATTATAAAAAGTGTGGTTGAAGTTCCTACTATGATTGTAATGCTGTCTACTTCTCCCTCCAAATCTGCCAGTGTAGGTTTTATATATTTAGATGCTGTGGTTTTGAGTACATATATATTAGTAATTGTTATATATTCTTGTTGAATTGACCCACTTATCATTTATCACCTCCTTTACCATTTGTCACCTCCATTTATCATTTATCACCTCCCTTTTCTCTTGTGACAGTTTTTGACTTAAGGTTTATGTTGTCTGATATAAGTATAGACATCTCTGCTCTCCTTTGGTTACCATTGCATGGAATTTTTTTTTCCATTTTCTACTTTTAGTTTATGTGTGTCCTTAAAGCTAAAGTGAGTCTCTTGTTGGATCTCAGGGTCTGATATAAGTATAGACATCTCTGCTCTCCTTTGGTTACCATTGCATGGAATTTTTTTTTTCCATTTTCTACTTTTAGTTTATGTGTGTCCTTAAAGCTAAAGTGAGTCTCTTGTTGGATCTCAGGTTTTTTATCCATTCAGTCACTCCATGTCTTTTGATTAGAGAATTTAATTCATTTACATTTTAAAGTAATTATTGATAGGTGTATTAGTCTGTTGCTGTTGCTTATAACAAAATACCTGAAAAGGGGTAACTTATAAAGAAATGAAATTTATTTCTCACACTTTCAGAGGCTGAAAAGTCCAATGTCCAGGGAACACATCTGGTGAGGGCCTTCTCCTGGGTGGGAACTCTCTACAGAGTTCCATGGTGACCAGAGTATCACATGGTGAGAATGGGCTGAGCAACAGAGCTAAGCTTCTTGCTCACTCTTCTTATAAAGACAGCAGAACCAAGCCCATTACTCTGTGAATGGATCAATCCATTCACAAGGGCACAGTCCTCATGATCTAATCAACTCTTAAAGGCCCACCTTTCAAATACCATAATTGTCTTTCCAACCCTCTTAAAACTGTTACAGTGGGGTTCAAATTTTCAATACATGAACTTTTGTGAGACATATTTAACCCATAACAAAATGCAAGGACTTATGCTTGCCATTTTGTTGTTTTCTGATTATTTGTAGTTTCTTTGTGCCTCTTTTACTGTCTTCCTTTCTGATTTGATTATTTTCTTTATAGTGGTATGTTTGATTCCTTTCTCTTCATCTTTTGTATATCTACTAGAGATTTTTTTCTTTGTGGTTACCATGAGGCTTGCATAAAACATCTTACAGTTATAACAGTCTATTTTAACCTGAGAACAATTTAACTTCAATCATATACAAAAACTTCTTCCCCCCAACACATTCTATGTTGTTGATGTCATAATTTACAATTTTTTACATTGCATGTCCACTAACAAACTATTGTATCTGTAGTTATTTTTGATATTTTTGTCTTTTAACTTTTATTCTGTGGTTAAAAGTGGTTGACACACCAGCATTACAGTATTAGAGTATTCTAAATTTGACTTTATGCTTAAATTTGCCAGTGAGTTTTATACTTTCATATGTCACTAACTAGAGCTGTTTTGTTTCAACTTGAAGACCTCCCTTTAGAATTTCTTGTAAGGCAGGTCTACTGGTGATGAACTCCCTTAGCTTCCATTTATCTGAGAAAGTCTTTATCTCTCCTTCATACCAGCGGGAACCGGTCTGTATGTGGGATCCGAACCCTCGGGCGGGAGCGCCGCCGCGCTTCCCAAGCGGCGCACTTATCCAGTGCGCCACCGGGCCAGCCCTTTCTTGCTACTTTTAAAAGTCTCTCCTTGTCCTTAAGTTTTGATAATTTAATTATAATATGTCTCAGTATTATCTTTTTTGGGTTTATCCTGTTTGGGGACCTCTGTGCCTAATGGATCTGGATGTTCATATTCCTCCCAAGATTTGGGAAGTTTTTAGTCATTATTTCTTTAAATAAGCATTTTTCCCTCTTTGTCTCCTGATGGGATTACCAGAATGTGTATATTGGTTTGTTTGCTACGGTCCAATAAATCCTTAGGTGTTCTTCTCTCTCTCTCTTTTTTTTTTTCTTTTTTCTTTTTTCTTCTCTGATTGAATAATTTCATGTGACCTGTCTTCAAGTTCACAGATTCTTTCTTCTGTTTGATCAGGTCTGCTGTGGAAATTGTCTATTGCATTTTTCATTTCACTCATTTTATTCTTCAGCTTCAGAATTTCTGTTTGGCTCTTTTTTTGATTTCTGTCTTTCTGTTGAACATCTCATTTGTTCATGTATTGTTTTCCTGTTATCATTGAGTTGTCTATCTATGTTCTCTCATGGCTCACTGAGTTTCCTTAAAACAATTATTTTGAATTCTTTGTTGAGAAATTTATAGGTTTCCATTTCTTTGGGGTTGGTTACTGGAGCTCTGTCAGTTTCCTTTGATGGTGTCATGTTTGCCTAATTCCTCATGTTCCATATAGACTTGTGTTGATGTCTATGCATTTGAAGAAATAAACATCTCTTCCTGTCTTACAGACTGATTTCAGCAGGTACAGACCTCCTGCCAGGCCTAATGGGACTGACTGCCTCTGAGATTGCTGTCAAGCAGGGCTAGAGCCAGATCACATGGCTGCTGCTGTATCCACAGTTGGGTCCATGACTGGCAGCCCTGTTATCAGGGACATGGGTGGGCATGGTTCTTGCAAGATTACCAAGTGGATGGAACCAAGGTCAGTCGACCTCTTGCTGTGGGCATGGGTGAACATGCACCCTCCCATGGGGCTGATTGCAGGACCACAGCCAAGTGGAGCTGGATCTGATTCCACAGGGTGACAAGACAGCTTTTAGTTTACAGCCAGGACCATGTTCAGCAAGAGTACCAGAGTGCATGCCTGCCTACTCAAAGTGACTCTTTTTGGTTTGGGGCTTCACCAAGGTTTACAACCTCCTACCTGGATCCCAAAGTTCACATAAAGGCACTCTTGTCTATAGATGGCTGCTGGATTGTTGTTTGTGTGGAGGGGAGGTGTGCAAGCTGGAGACCTCCTGTTGTTGACATCCTACTTGTCACCCTACTTGTTGACAATCTTGTTGATATCCTACTAATTGATTTTTGAATGTTGACTCAAAGTTGTATTACCAGAATAAATCTCAAATATTATGATATATTATCCTTTTTTTATATTGCTCTGTATGTGGGATCCGAACCCTCGGCGGGAGCGCCGCCGCGCTCCCAAGCGGCACACTGTAGCAGTGCACCACTGGGCCAGCCCATAGGGAAGTTTTTAATAACCAATTAAATTTCTTTAATAGCTATGAGACTATTCAGATTTCTGTTTATCCTGTCAGGTTTGGTAACTTCTATTTTTTGAAAACTTTGTTCAACTCTTCTAAATTTTCTAATTTATTTGCCTAAAATTGATTGTAATAGTTCTTATTTTTTGATATGTGTAGGATCTATAGTGATCCTCACATATATATTTCTGATATTGGAATTTATGTTTTCTCTCTTTTTTCTTCATTGGTCTTGCTAGATAGTTATCTATTTATTAACCTTTTCAAATAACTTTTGTTCTAATGAGGTAACTCTTGGTGAGCTCTTGGATAACTTCAGGATGAGTGCTTGCTGCCAGAAGAACCAATCATGTGATTAAAGGGTTAGAACTTTCAGTCCCATCCCCACCTCCAGGGAGAGGAGAGGGTCTGAAGATTGAGTTGATCATTAATGGCCAATGTTGTAATCAAGACTGCCTACATAATGAAGCCTCCATAAAAACTAAAAAGGACAAGGTTTGGAGAGCTTCCTGGTTGCTGAACATGTAAAGGTGCCAGGAGGGTAACATACCCAGAGAGGGCACAGAAGCACCACACCCCTTTCCACATACCTTACCCTAAGCATTTCTTCCATCTGTCTGTTCATCTGTGTTCTTCATAATATTGTTTATAATAAATTGGTGAATGTAAGTAAAGTATTTCCCTGAGTTCTGTGAGCCACTCTAGCAAATTAATCAAACCTTAGGAAGGGATTGTGGAAACCCCCAATTTATAGCCAGTTAGACAGAAGGATAGGTGACAACATACTACTTGTGATGGGCATCTGAAATAGGGGGCATTCTTGTAGAAGTGGGCACTCAACTTGTGGAATATGTTGCTCTCTCCAGGTAGATAATGTCAAAATTGAGTTAAATTATAGGACACCAAGTTGTGTCCATTGGTTGGTGAAGGGGGGGCAGAAATCTACACAGACATTTTGGTGACCAGAGGTGAAGAAGTGTGCTGTGTTGAGTAGAGTATGTTGAGTGTGTATTAGAAAAGGAGAAAAAAGTTTGTTTTTTCATCAGAAAATTTATTTTCTATTTTATTATTTCTGCTTTGACCTTCATTCTTTCTTTCTTTCTTTCTACTTTTTCTGGGATGATTCTACTGGTTTTTTTTTTTTTTTTAATAAACTATGTTAGACAGTATATTAAATTTGAGTCTTTTTTTTCTAAGAATATAATTTAAAGCTGTAAATTATAAATATTTTAATTTTGTAGGAAAAACTTTCTACAATCTTTCATACATAATAATTTCATTATTGTTCAGTTATAAATACTTTAATTTTTATTGTGATTTCTTTTTTGACCTATGAATTGTTTAGCAGTATGAAATTTCTCTCCCCTCTCCATCCCCTCTTATTAAGGTATAATTAACCCATAAAATGTGAATGTATTGCAGTGTACAATGTGATGTTTTGATATATGTATACATTGTAAAATGATTAAGTCAAAGAATAAATAAAGAGTATGGGTCTTTAAAATTTTGTTTGTTTTAGAAATTAGATTTTATTTAAATTAGAAATTCAAACCAATGCAATAAATGCAAAAACATTATCTTTTTCCAAAAAAAATTAATTTTTTAAGTTATTACAGAATGTAAGTATTTTTTGTGGTCCTTTACCAGTTTCTCCATAAATCTTCCTCCCCTTACCCACCTCTGGTGACCTCAGTTCTATTCTCTCCTTTTGAAAATTCAAGGAACTATTGTGATTGTTTGTTGCTTCTTTCACTCTTTCCTTTCGTTTTTGCTCTTTTTCTTTTTTGGTTCCACTTATGAGTAAGGGCATGTAGTATTTCTCTTTCTGTACCTGGCTTATTTCACATAATATAATTTTCTCTAAGTTCATCCATGTTGCTGTGAATGGCATAATCTCATTTCTTTTTTATGGCAGAGTAGTATTTCATTGTGTGCATATAACACATTTTCCTTATCCACTAATTAACAAGTATTATGGGTTATTTAAAATGTTTTTAATGTATGGGCCTTTTTCTTATTGTCTTTTTTTTTTTTTTTTTTTTTTTTTTTTTTTTTTTTTTTTTTTCGTGTCCGGCAA
>NW_007733384.1:22981-44961 GCF_000696425.1 Galeopterus variegatus | reverse complement strand
GGGAACCGGTCTGTATGTGGGATCCGAACCCTCGGGCGGGAGCGCCGCCGCGCTTCCCAAGCGGCGCACTTATCCAGTGCGCCACCGGGCCGGCCCTTCTTATTGTCTTTTTGTTATTTATTTCCAACTCAATTGCATTGTGTTTACAGAATATGATCTGTATGATACCAATTCTTTGAAACTTATTGAGATGAGTTTTGTGACCTGGCATATTGTCAATTTTTATAGATCTTTGCTATGTATGCTTGAAAATTACTGTGTTCTCTAACTGTTGTGTGTAATCTTCTATATATGTCCATTAGATCAAAACTTGTATACTTGTGCTATTACTAATTGTTTTTATTATTTTCTTGCTCTAGAGAGACTAGAAGAGGTATGTTTTTAAAACTTTTAGTGTGGACATAAATTTGTCCATTTTTCATTGTACATATGTGAATTTTTGCTTTATATATTTTGAGGATATGTTGTTATGTGCATATAAGTTTAGAATTTTCCTATTTTCTTGGTAAATCTTTCTATTATCCTTGTATACTGTCCCTCTTTAACTCTAAAATGACTTTTGATCTTAACATTCATTTTGTCTTTTATTAACATAAGTGTTCCATATTTAGTTTGATTAGTATTTCCTTAGCACATTTTTTTCAATGCTGAGACTTGATTTAATTGTTCTTTTGTTTCAAATATGTCTCTGGTAAATAACATATGATTGACATTTTTCTTTTTAACCTAGTCTAACAATCTCTCTTTCAACTTGATTTCTGTCTATTTAGATTTACTGTGTTTATTAATGTATTTGAATTTACCTCTAGCATTTTATTATTTACAATTTCTTTTTCTTGATTTTTTGTCTCTTTTTTTCCATCACTTTCTTGTTTTCATTTGCATTTGTTGAGAGTTTTTTACTTTTCTACTTTTACTTTATTAGAAGTTATATGGGCCGGCCCGGTGGCTTGGGAGTGTGGTGGTGCTCCCGCCAAGGGTTCGGATCCCACATACAGACCGGTTCCCGCTCACTGGCTGAGCGAGGTGCGGGAGCAATACCGAGGGTTGTGATCCCGTTGCCGGTCCCGGTCCGGTACGGGTGCGACACTGAGGGT
The DNA here is from genome assembly GCF_000696425.1 of Galeopterus variegatus. NCBI lineage: Eukaryota > Metazoa > Chordata > Mammalia > Dermoptera > Cynocephalidae > Galeopterus > Galeopterus variegatus. Next base: position 43,864 of record NW_007733384.1, on the reverse strand, counting down.
TGCAATCCATTGCCGGACACAAAAAAAGACAAAAAGGAAAAAAAAAAAAAGAAGTTATATGTTCAGTGTCTATTTGTTTTGTGATTGCCCTAGTTATTTTTACATGCATACTGAACTTAACACAGGCTAAAAATATTGTCTATCTTCCTACCAAATAACATTGAGATCTTATAATTTTTTTGCTCCTATCATCTCTTCCCAATTCACTTGCTATTAATGTCCAGTATTCTAGTTTTAGCTGGTTTCTTCTCTTACACAAATGGGTTAATATTCTTGTTGTTTAATGCAGATGATTATTTTTTTATTTGCCCACACGTTTACAGTTTTTTTCATCCTTTTTTTTTTTTTTTTCATCTTAAACCTTCCATCTGGGACTATTTTCCTTGCTGCCAGAAGTACATACTTTATAATTTTGCTTAGTAAGGGTTTATGTGTGTGTGATAAACTCAGCCTTCATTTGTCAGAAAATGTCTTTATTTTACCTAATTCTTAAAGAATAGTTTCAGTAGGTATAGAAATCTATATTAGCAGTTATTTTTTCTCAACCCATTTTTTCTCTTAAGACATCAGCTGCTAATATTAAAACTTATCACTCTATCTTCCATGTCTCTTAACACCTACCTCCCTTCAGATTTTCTAGCTCTGTGTCACTAGACTCCGTTTGGCCAGTTCTTTGAAGCTATTTTCTAATTTATAAATTCTCTCTTCAGTGTCTAATATGCTCATTAATCAATTGAGCTTTTAGGCTCACTTATATTTTTCAGTTCTGGATCTACTTGATTCTGTTTCAAACCTGTGTGTTTCTTGCTCCTATTCCTAAGATACTTTTTTTTTATTTAAATGCATTATACATAGTTTTTCTGTCTGGTACTTCACCATATGAAGTCTTTATGAATGTTTCTGCTGTTTGTTGTTTCTGCTGACTCTACCTTTTGGTGCCTCATTGCCTTGTGTGTGTGTTTTGTTTTTTTTTTTTTCCTTTTTATCTTTTTTACTGTCTGGTAACGGGATTGCAACCCTCGGTGTCGCGCCCGTACTGGGGACCAGCAACGGGACCGCAACCCTCAGTGTCGCGCCCGCACCGCGCTCAGCCAGTGAGCGGGAACCGGTCTCCACATGGGATCTGAACCCTCGGCGGGAGCGCCACCGCACTCCCAAGCGGCGCACTCTCCAGTGGGCCACCGGGCCGGCCCGCCTTGTGTGTTTTCTTTCATTTGTTTTTACTGTGAGCTGCTCATTTTCTTTGGAAATTTCTCTGTGGGAATTCTTTCAGGACTGGGTTTTAGTTCTACCAGAAATTATTTCTATTTGCTTCTTCCAACCTAGGACCACTTAAAGTTAATTTCTCCATTTGAGGTTTTTGGACCAGGCTGATAGTACGAATTAGGATTGCAAACTCACATATAGGGCAACCTATAGTTTTGAATTTTCACGGTTTTTCCTCTCCAACCACAATCAAGATTTTTTAAAAGGCTAGCTTTCCACACTTTGAGGATGTCCTACATTTATATAAACAAATCTCCTATTAGAGTTTTCACCTTGGGTGGCTGCTAGGCTTGTTTTCCTGTTCCTTGCTTCTGTAAACCATGAAAAAGAAGCCCTCAATCTCCAGAATTTCAAAAGAAACCCACAATTCAAGAGAGGGCATTGACAGTAACCTCCATCCAAAGATTTTGGGTTTCCCCTCATTTGTGATTTCTTGCCTTTATGCCAGCTCAGTTGTACAATTAAAAACATTTTTTCTGCTTTATATGGCCTTATTCTCTATTTCACTTGATAGAGTCATTTATGGCATCTGGTCTTCCATAACACAAGAAAAAGGAGTCTCCATCACTTCTCAAAAGAGGTAACCAAGGTCCAGAGAGAAGCAGCCAGATCATAGCCACAGATGCTGACACTGTCACGGCAGTTAGATGGGTCCATTGAGATTACTGCTTATGGAAGGGGTCACAGCTGACCTGGCAGGTTGTTCACCATGGCTACTGTAGGCAGCATGGCCACAAGTCTCTGAGTTATGGTCACAGAGGGTCAAGTATCCCCCAGCACCCTTCCATCCTTCCGTGCCTTTTCTTTCCCCGCATACTTACAGCCTTGCTTGTTCACAAAGGATGTCATGGAACACAACAGAAGGGCAAGGTCAGCCTAGCTGGAGGTGGAATCATGAGCTTCTTTCCCGTTAGGGCCCACTTCAGCAAATGCTCTTCGCCCCTTCTCCTAGCATCCATTGGCATTTTCTGGGTTTCAGCTGGCCTCTCTTGACTCCCCTCCTCACACTCAACAGCAGCCACCTAACATCTAGCCTCTGGCCCTCTGGTGGCCAGCCAGATATTGGCTTGGGTGCCTGGGGAGAAAATACCAGCCTTGGGGAGTGAAGAGCCACCTTGGCTCCTGAACATTCACTGCACTTGTTTTCTGATCTCTGTCCCAGGAAGAGCAAGTGGAAGAAAGCTGGCACAGCTGAGCACTCAGGCTCATTACTTTCATTTTCTTGAGAACTCATGACTTATTTACTGCATGCTTACTTTACATTAGGCCTGCACTACAGTCTTGATAGGCAATAATTCTTCTAATTCTCATGCTACTCCTGAAGAGAGGTTAACTCAAGGCCCCACTATTGTAAGTGGTGTGGGATTCAAACTTGGCCTGTCTAACTTTGAGACCATGATCTGATCTCCTCACAGTACTTTTTAACCTGAAGTGAACTTCTGGATAATCTAAGAGATAATGCAACTGGCCCAAGGTCACTCAGCTTATCAGTTGCAATGCCAAGCATGCATGATTTTCCTCTTCAGGCCCCATGCAATGGGCAAGCGTGGAAGCCCTCCCTGTGCCTTCGAGAGCCTGGCCTGTGATGTACCACATTTGTTGGTCTGGGTAGTTTAGAGTCTTTTCCAGTCACCACCCCCTTCCCAGGAACTTGGGTGCTTTCAATGATGAAAAGAAACTGCTTTTTCCCCAGACAGAAGAGGGGACACAGTTCAGGAGAGAGTCCCATAACATTACCCTGTGATTCTCTGATCCCAGCCAGACTCCAGGCACACAGGAGCAAGAGGTCAGTGCCAAGCTCCCCTCCACACCTTCTATACACTCCACTGGGGGAGGAGGCAAATTCATTGCGTCCTTCTCTGGGTTCTTTCCCAGCTGCCAGCCCAGCTTCCTGCCTGCTGCCTACCCACAGGGCTGTGGTTGGGCCAACATGGGCAGTATCGGATGCTGCTAGATTTCCATCTTCCTGTCCAGCCTTGGAAGGCCTCCCCACAGATCGCTGGGAAGTAGATTTGGAGAAAACTGAAGTTGGCTCTCCTTTCTGAAATCCCGAGGAGCGCCAAGCATGATTCCTGTCCAGCCTTGGAAGGCCTCCCCACAGATCGCTGGGAAGTAGATTTGGAGAAAACTGTGAAGTTGGCTCTCCTTTCTGAAATCCCGAGGAGCGCCAAGCATGGAATAAAAAAAAAATAGAGCCACCAGGCCATGGCACAGTTTAATTCAAAGATGAGTCCTATTTAGGAAAAAGCTGCTCAAATGAATGAAACGTGCCGACCTTCAAAGACAGACACAGGGGCAGGCAATGGCCTTCTCTTTCTACTGGGTTTTGTTGCTTTTGTTGCTGTTGTTTCATTTCACTTTCCTCCTGGAAGCAATTATCTGAAAAAGCTGGTCCCTGCCGAGAGGACTGTGTTGTATAGACCAGAGGGATATATGCAGCAGTTATACTGGTGCAGTGGAAAGCAGGGGGAAAAGTGGAGGCCGGTTCAGGGAAGAGCTGTAGTTCCATGGAGTGAGGGTCTCATGAGACACAGTGTTTAAAGACATATCTTCAGGTAGAGCCAGAAAGAACCTCCCAGACCACCTAACCAAACGCCCTCATTCTCCAAATGAACAAGCTGAGGCCCAGAGGGGAAGGAACCTGCCTGAGGTCACACCACCAGTGGGTGGCATCTACAGTTTAGGAGCCAGAACGAGTCTCCTCATGCTCAGGCAAAGTCTCGGCTTACCTAAAGTTTGCCCATTGTCAGGGAGGGATCCCAATGGGAAATCTCTTTCCAACATGGAACAGAGGATTCATCAGCCCCAACTGTCGTGGGGAAGGAAATAGAAAATATTCCAATGGGCTTCTTTGGAGCATGTTCCCAAGGTCGTTACAACCCGAACTTCACCTCCTGGGGCTCTTCCCTTGGTCCATCCTTGGCACCGACCTCCTGTAGTATAACACCTATCACACTGTACTGTACCCATGTCAGATCTGTCTCCTCCTTTGGACTGTGAGCTTTTAAAAGGCCATCTTCATAATGCCAGCACCATGTACATAATGGGCACTCAAAACATGTTTGTTGAATGAGTGAACAAGTAAGTAGATGGATGCATTCATGCTTGGATGGGTGGATGGACAGATGGATGGATGGATAAAGTAAACCAGAGCTTTCCCAATGAACAGATCTCAGTTCAGTGTTGTAGAAAGTTCCCAGCATCTGGAAGCAAAAGACAGATTTTGAAATCTGAGCTCTTTCTTACCAGCCACATGACCTGATGCAAGTCACTTAGTCCATGTCTAGCACTTGGTAACAGCTACACTCGCCATGTGCAAGTCCCTGTATTAGATGCTTAACCCACACTGCCTCATTCAAAACTCACAATCGACCAGTGAATTAGGCACTATTGTTTCCATTTGACAGACAAAGAAACAAAGGTGCAGCAAGGTTAAAAAACAGTGGCATAAGGTCTGAAGCTAAGGTTCAGTATTACATGCTGCCTTGACATCTGGTGAAATCAGGAAGACCCCAAATGGCCTAACTGCAAATTCCCATCCCCACTCTGTTCCCATGGATGAGGTCCCTAGCTAAACACCATCCTTATCAGACAGGACATGTGAAGTTTCTGCTTATCCTTGATTAGCGGGTTTCAGTTTCCTGTCAGTCCACGGGATTATTCAAACAAGTCAACATGTCCTCCTGCGGAAACCAAAATGCACCTCACCCACTTGTTACTACAAAGCCCACTTCCCACAGCCCCTGCTTGTTCACTCTGCTCCTGAGTGCAACCCCTGTGTGGCCCTGTGTGGTGTGAGTACCTGTGACTAATTGGGTGTAGTGTGTTCAGCCATCCCCATAACCCTAGGGGGGTAATTATCCCCTCACCAATGGGGCAAAGAGAAAGTGATCAAAACAGAAACTTGCCCAAGGTCACACAAGTAGTGAGCCATGAAACCCAGACTTGAACCCCAGCAACCGATGCCAGAGCCTACCGTCTTTCCTTTGTGCCAAATTGCTCACAGTAAGCATTTAATGTCCCACTAGTTCGTAAGCATCATAAGGTTAATAGTACATTCCTAGAGTCTAGCGTAGCACCTAGAGTATTAAAGGGAAGTTTGGTTGGGTGAACAAACGATGAATGAATTTCATTCACACTTCTGAACCTCAGCTTTCTCATCGGAAAAATAAGAATAATAATCTCCATTTACCTTGCTACAGATGGTTTATCAAAGAGGTTAAAATCATTAACCTTGGAACCTGATGACCTGGGCTTATATCCAGGCTTCACCAACCATATAACTCTGGACAAGCTCCTTATCACTCTGTGCCTCAGTTCTGCCAGTATAAAATGAGGATAATAATAGGACCTACTTCATAGGGCTATCATAAGGTCTAAGTGTGTTAACATACATAAATGCTCAATAATGTTAGCTATTGTTACTGGTTTACAGGGTTATTGTGAAGAACATGTTAAAATGCATGTGTAAAAAACTCTAGGGGAATTGTAGAATGAGTGGTTGGTCTTTAGTGACATCCCATCTCTACCATCAACCCCTTGAGATGGACACTGCTGGCTGCCTGTCCAAAAACCATTCTTCATTTTTCTTCTTCCTTTCTAACAGAACCCCAATTCTGTTGAAGATTTAGCCTCTACCACAGATGACTCAAAGTAATGTGGCCCCATCCCCAGCCACGAACAGATTGTGACCTGTCTAAGTTTATCAAGTAATTTTCTTCCCTTTGCCAGTGATTGTATAGGAGTGGACATGAGACTCAGTTCTTCCCAGTGACAAGTGAGGAGAGGTGTGTTAGGGCTTCCGGGCAGTCTTCCTTCTTTTTTCTTCTGGATGCTGCCATGGCTGGATGAGATAAATGGAATGTCTGCTGCCGTCTCGAACCAGCCTGAAGACAGTGAGAGGGCAGAGGCAGAGGAGGAGCTAGAATCGTGAGGAACTCTGTTTTCCTCCCCCGCTGGACCTCTTATTTTGAGAGGGATGATACACTCACTCATTATTTAAGCCCATTTGGGTCCAGCTTTCTGATGCTTGCAAACAAAGCATCACAATTGCTATAATTCTTCTTGTTCTTGGCACCCTCACCCTCTTCCTATTGCAATCAATTTTTCTTGATCAATTTTCCTCTCAATCTCTCACCTCTAATGCTCTCATTTTAGCATTTTTTAAAAATTTGTCCTCTCTGTCTGTCTAGACTTTAAACTTTGTGACTGAAGTGGGGGAGTGTGTGCTCTGCCTACATCAGTGCCGGGACATAGCATACATTCAATGAATATTGTTGAATAAATGAATGAACCAATCTTCTAGTCCCCAAGTGGCTATTAGATAAAGCTAGATAAAATCACTGTCCTAGCAGTGGTTGATTTTGAATCATGAATATTGTTGAATAAATGAATGAACCAATCTTCTAGTCCCCAAGTGGCTATTAGATAAAACTAGATAAAATCACTGTCCTAGCAGTGGTTGATTTTGAATTGGAAATTCTTGAAGAAGGTTCAGCAGAAAATTCTTGCTGAGTTTTGATGGAGTTTGGATGTGTTGTCCCCTCCAAAACTCATGAGGAAATTTGATCTCCATTGTGGCAGTGTTGGAAACTGATTGAGTCATGGGGGTGGATCCCTCATGAATGGATTAATGCTCTCCCTGGGGGAGGGGGGTAGTGAGTGAGTTCTCACTCTATGCTCTATTAGCTTCCACAAGAGCTGATTATTTAAAGGACCCTGGCACCTTCTTTCTCTCTCTCTCTCTCTCTCTCTCTCTCTCTCTCTCTCTCTCTCTCTCTCTCTCTCTCGCTTCCTCTCGCCATGTGATCTGCTTGTACCTGCCGGCTGCCTGCCACTTTTCCACCATAAGTAGAAGCAGCCTGAGGCCCATGACAGATGCAGCTGTCCCAGAATCATAAGCCAAATAAACCTCTTTTTCTTATAAATTACCCAGTCTCAGGTATTTCTGTCATAGCAGCACAAAACAGACTAATACGAGTTTTATGAGATAGTATTAAAGTCCATTGTGAGAAAATAACATTGCCATATTTTGGACTACACTTCAAATTTTGGCAGCTTGAATAATCTGGGCAAATTCTTCCTCTAAGGAGAACTTGAAAAACTGGACAAAATATTTTGCAAAATCCAGCTTGAAAATATGGGAAAGCTATCCAGGTAGAAAAAAATCACTGGGCTGAGATCTGAAAGACGAAGAAGCCCAAACAGGTGAGCCTGACATTTGGGGCCACTTTTGCCCTGGAGGCATTTACAAATCTAGAAGATGCAGCTGAGAGGCTAAGAAACATTTTCAACAATATTTGTGGATGGGGGAAAAAGTTGTAGTTCAGGTTCTGCCAAAGTGAGGATCATGGTAAATCCCTAACACTTTTATTTTTTTTTTCCCCCTTTTTGTCTTTTTTCGTGTCCGGCAACGGATCGCAACCCTCAGTGTCGCGCCCGTACCAGACCGGGACCGGCAACGGGATCGCAACCCTTGGTGTTGCTCCCGCACCTCGCTCAGCCAGTGAGCGGGACCCGGTCTGTATGTGGGATCCGAACCCTCGGCGGGAGCGCCACCACACTCCCAAGCAGCGCACTGTAGCAGTGCGCCACCGGGACGGCCCATCCCTAACACTTTTAAGCCCCAAAGGGCCATACCTTAAGAGTGAGGGTGAGACTGTCAATAAACCAGCCCTCACATAGACTGTAACCCAGCTTCTAGACATCTGGGGGACTAAGAAAGTCTCAATCCCTATAACACTATTAACATTAACAGCAGAATTAAGGTGATCTGAGTGGCCTCAGGAACCTAGCAGAAGCAAATAATCCTTTTTGGAAGATAAAATTCAAATTGTCAATTTATTTTTACAATTTTCAAGTTCACACCTATGCTATGCACAAAGATAACCAGTCATGTAAGGAGATGACAACATATGAGGGTACTTCAAAAAGTTCACAGAAAAATAGATTAAAAGATAATAAAAACCTTTCCATGAACTTTTTGAAGACCCCTTGTATATAAGCACCAGAAGAAACAACATACAATAGAAACAGACCATCAGGACCCCAGCTGATCAGAACCAGACTTTAAAATAACGATGTTTACTATGTTTGAGGAGATAAAAGACAAACTTTTAAATTTTAGCATAGAACTGTAAAGAACCAAATAGAAATTCTTAAACTAAAAAATTAACCAAAAAGAATGGGTTTTGACTCAGCTGAAGTAAGACTTAATAAGTTGAAAGATAAGGAACAAGAAAATATCCAGAATGATGGGCCGGCCCGGTGGTGCACTGCTATAGTGCGCCACTTGGGAAGCGCGGTGGTGCTCCCGCAGAGGGTTCGGATCCCACATGCAGACTGGTTCCCACTCACTGGCTGAGCGAGGCGCGGGAGTGGCGCCGAGGATTGCGATCCCGTTGCCGGTCCCAGTCTGGTGCGGGGGCGACACTGAGGGTTGTGATCCATTGCCGGACACGGAAAAAGACAAAAAGGAAAAAAAAAAAAAAAAAGAAAAAAAAAAAAAAAAAGAAAAAAAAAAAAAAAAAGAAAAAAAAAAAAAAAAAGAAAAAAAAAAAAAAAAAGAAAGAAAATATCCAGAATGAATCATAGGAAGAAAAAATGGAAAGATGCAAAAAGAAGGTAAGAGACATAAAGATCACAATTAGACATTCTAACAAATATTTAATTGGAGTCCTAGTGGTAGAAAAGAGAGAAAATGGGATGAATACCATGTTTGTAGAGATGATGACTGAAAAATTCCCAAAACTGATGAAATACTTAAATTGACAGGTAAAAGAAGCCAATTAATCTCAGGAGAATAAATGGAAATAAACCTACAACATAGAAAAGCTTACCAAAACCAAAATCAAAAAGAAAAATCTTAAAAGCAGTTACAGGAAAAAAAGACATTTTGCTTTCAAAGGAGCAATGATTAAATTGACAATTGACTTTTCAACAGAAGCAACAAAAACCAGAAGTCAATGGAATGATAGTTTCAATGCACCACAAGGAAAAAATAAGGCCAACCTAGAATTTTATGCCCAGAGAAAATATCTCTCAGGAACAGAAGTGAAATAATGACATTTTCATACAAACAAGAACTGAGAGAATTTGACACCAGAAAATCCACTCCTAAAGGACATACTAAATCATATTCTTCTGACAGAAGGAAAATGATCCCATATGGAAAGTCAAAGCTGCAGGAAAAGCAGCAAAGAAAGAAAATATGTGGATAAATCTAAATATTGACTGGGTGCAAAAAATAACATCTCATGGTGTTTAAAATAGAGAATAAACAAAAACAATTGTACATGAATCAGGAGGGCTGCAACCACATGCAAATGTTCAGAGGCCCCTGCTTGGTCTGAGAGGAGAATAAATGCACTTCTTAATATTAGAGTGTCATAAGTCACACACAGCATGATGGAATCTCTAGGGAATCATTAAAGAATAGCAAATGAGTTTATTACTTCCAACCTAACAGAGGGGAAATAGAATAATTACAAATAATCTATCCAAAAGAAATAAGGAAAGAGAGAAAAAGGAACACAAATCAGGCAAGAGAAACAGAAAATACTAAGACAGTGGATTTAAACTCAAGCATTGAGGCAATTAAACTAAGTGTAAATGGACTAAATGCTCCAATAAAAAACAAGTTCAGTAAGTAGAATTTAAAAACAACTCTATGCTAGTTACATGAAATAGGTCTAAAACACAAGGATACAGAAAGTTTGAAAGTAAAACAATGAAAAATGATTGTCCATGCAAACACTAGCCAAAAGAAAGTAGATGGAACTATGTTAATATTAGACAAAGCAAATTTTAAGGCAAAAAGCACTACTGAAGATAAAGACACTTATAATGATAAAAGATTCAAGTCACTAAGAAGATATGACAATTCTAAATTCACATGCACCTAATGACTTAGCCTCAAAATCTATGAAGAACTACAAGAACAACAGAACTACAAGAAGAGACAAAATTCTAGTCTTTGTGGGAGATAATTTTTGTTTTTATTTTTGTATAAGCCAATAGCATTTCATCCCTATGTATCAGGCACTTTTCCAAACTTTACATGTGTGAGCTCATTTAATTCTCACAGTAGTTACATGAGGTAGGTACACTCACTAGGTGAAAATTCTGAAACCCCAAGAGTTTAAGTAACTTGCCCAAAGTCACAGAAATAGTAAGTATCAGGGCTGAGATTTGACAGCAAGCATTCTAGCTCCAGAGTCTGTCACTGAAATGCAGCGGGAGACACTAACACTACTCTCTTAGTAACTGACAAAACACACAGGCCCAAACTCAATAAGGGTAGGAGATTTGGACACAGTCATATTTTCTCTGTTACGGTAACTGTCTTAAGCCCAAGCTTTATGGCACAATTATGTCCAGTAGTGGACTGTGGTGAGATTGAAATGAGATCATACATGTTTATAAACTAGAAAACACTGTACACATGTTAGTTCTATTGTTTGACTCTTGGTCTATTTTCATTTTTTATTTTTAGGTGATTTTATGAGTTTGTAGTATATCTGCTTTGGTTGTATTCTCTTCAGATCCCTATTGCAGAAAGGTAGAGGTAGATTATAAACACTTAATAAATTGTTGTATCGCAGTTTATACAGTTGAGCATAAAAATGTTAGTAAATGGAACCTGAATTAAACATACTGAAGGATCACGTACTGGTGATCCTTCGGCATTTCTTTTCAGCCCACACGGTATGTGATTCAGGCTCTAGGAGATGAGTACAGATTTTCTGAAGGATGGAATGAACAGAGCACTAGTGTGGGACCTCATGCATGTCAATGACTTTCTCAGGCCCATCCTAAACTGCCCCACTGCCTTCAAGGGGCTTTAGGGAGGGTTAGCAGAGACATAGCTGGGAAAGCCCTTTGAATGGGCAAAGCTAAACAAATGTCAGGCATTGTTAAGAATCTCAAATGATGCAGACAACTCGCCTAGTGTGTTTTATGCTGTTTCATATGTTGTTAATAATAAAAGCTAACATTTATCGAGTGCTTACCATGTGGCAGGCACCACGCCAAGCCTTTTATAGGCTGCATTTCATCTATTCCTCACTGTAACCCAAGGCAGAGAGGTCAAGTGTGCTGCAGCCAGACTGCCTGACGCCATCTCCAGGCTCCACCACACACTAGCTGGGTGTGTTTGAGCTAGTCGTGGTCCCCTTTCTGCCTCAGTTTCCTCATCTGTAAAATGGGAATAACAATAGCACCAACTTCACACAGTAGTTGTGATTATTTGATGAGTGAATATGCCTTACAATATTCAAAATGTCCTTACTACTGTGTCCAGCACTTGGTGAGTGCTCTACCAGAGCATGCTGTTTTATCATTTTCATTTTATAGGTGGCGAAATGGTTTAAGTGGCAAGTCACCCGGCTGTTGAGGGGCCAGGCTGGGATTCCGACCCAGTTCTCTCTGACCCCAGAACCCACTTTTAGGTACTACACTCCCTACCCTCACAGCCCACGAGCAACTTCAGGGGCCCTCAGCCATTTGCAGAGCCTATTTTGAAACTCTGCAAACACCAAGGAAAATGCTGTCTCCATTTCCTTTGCCATAATCCTCCAGACGATGCTTGATTTTTGGCCTTCACTGAGGAGGAAATTCTCAAGAGGCCTTAAGCCCAACACTTGCACCCACATTTTTCTCACTAATGCTCAGCAGAGGAAAAAAATGCTCACAGGAACATATGTTACCCAACAGCAACTAACACACCCACACTCACCATACCCGCCCTCTGCCCCACCACTTGGCCTCTGCCCCCAGATATAAATTGCTTGGGAGATGTTTATTTCCGGTGCATGCTTGAGAGTGAGCATCAGCAGCTGCAACAGTCTGGGGATAACCTCCCCTGGAAGAGTAGAAGACTGTCCTCTTTGCAGAAATAAGTGTAGACAAGTCTCCAAGCAGGAACCCCTGGGTGGCTGCCGTAGTCTGGTAGGCATTTGACTACAAGGACAGGGCCAGCCCCTCAATCCTCTGGCAGAAGGGGAAATAGAGGGAAGTAGCACCGTTTTTATATTCTGGCCACTGGGTTTAGCAAGACTGGCTAACAAGGCCAGCTGGAGGCAGAGATGAGATAGTGGATTTCATTACTGGTCATATAGTCACGAATGTTTTTTATGGTTTGTCTTGGGTTGTGCTCTCTTCTCTCCTCTTTGACTTCCAAGATCAGTTATGCAACTTGTGCTGTTCAGAAATCCCTGTGTGCTCTTCCAGGCTGAGGACATCAGCCCAGAGGGCTAGGACCAGTTCTCAGCTAAATGCAGAAACAGGACACACTAATTTTCATTGCCCTCTCAGCTGCCTTTCTGAGGGTCTGCTTCTCCTCCTGGGCCCTCTAGCTGCATGAAGGCTGGTGCCCCTAACCCACATTTTCTGCAAAATTATATCCCTTTCTTTCCCTATTGAAGTTCCTACTCCATTCAGGATTTGTGGAAAGAAGAGGATGTGATAAATAAGTTCATACTATGGGTAAATGGCTGATATTAGTTTAATAGGTTAATCGGCTTCCCAAGATTTTCTTTTTCAAAGAGTGTATCCAGAGCCAGAAACTAAAACGGCAGAATTTCTGGCATTCCCAGACATTCCCGGTGCTTGGACAGATGTGAGCCAGTCTGGAGGCAGTATAATTAGAGTGGTTTGGAGGCACTCTCAATGTCACTCAGATCCCCTGGGTTCAAATCCTGACCCTACCATTTTCCAGCTATAAAACTTGGGGCAAATTGCTTCACCTCTTCAAGTGATTTGCCTTAGTTTGGGTACCCCTGGAAGTAGACTCTGATACAAGGATCTAAGTGTAAGTGGGAAGTGATCCCAGGAGCACGGCCAAGGGAATCAGGAGATAAGACAAGGAGGGGAAGGAAGCCAGTCCGGCATGCAGTAGTGAGCATGTAACTACCGGGCACCCTGGGAGGCTGTGTAGAACACACCTCAGTGTCCCCCAGCAGGGGGTGGGAGCTGGGGTACTTATCCACCAGCTCCCATCAGCCATTGGTTGAAGACTGCTCCCATTGACTTCCCAGCACTCCCAGCCTGCTGAGAGGGCTCCAGGGGCCAGAGAACACCTCAAGTTTGTGGTTGGAGGCCATAGGATTCAGCATCCACAGGAATAGAAAGCCCCACTGCATGCTGAGACAGTGAACAAGGCCATTCAGAACTCTCAGCACAGTGCCTGGTCCATGGTCAGCACTTCATTAGTGATGGCTGTTGGTCCTGTTATTCATGCTCTGTGGATGCTGAGCACTAGGCAGAAAAGTATGTGGTTTGTTTTGGAGAAAGGTAGGAAACAAAATAAGGAAGGCAGGAGTAAGCCCCTTTACACAGGGCCTTGAAGGGCAGGCAGGGCATGGTTGTGACCAGTGGGCAGGAAGGCTGGGGGTGCAGGGCCCCATAGTGAGCAGAGCCCAAGGTGGAGAAAAGATGGCATCTTTATGGGAGCTCAGGCAATGCCCATGAAAGCACATCATGTCTTGGGGGGTGGCGGCAGTGTAAGGGGGTGTCTGAAAAATAATCCACGAGTTGGTCGCACGTCCTCCACAGAACCTTCCTGAGTTGTTGAAGGGCCATAGGCTCTGTCTTCCTGACTAGTTCAGCATGGACCTCCCCTCTCCTCCCATCTCATTCAAAAACCTCCTAAGCCTTCTCATTACCTACCAAATGAAGGCCACACTCCTCACTTTGGCATTAAAAATCCCCCACAATGTAACCCCAAATTACTTTTCCACCCTTATCTCTTTATCACCCTTCCCTTGAAAAAACCAGGATTTGCCTCTTTGGAATTTGATTTGCCCCAAAGTAAAGAAAAGGATAAAAATGTAAAAGCCTTATCTGGTATAGCCAAAGAGTGTCTTTCGGGGGCTCTGTCCCTGGGATTCCAGACATGGCTGCAGTGACTCATAACCCTTCGCTGTCATCTGAAGGTGGGAGAAAGAATCATGAATAACCAATACTGCTCTGAGAAATCGTGGAAAACGGTATCTTCAAAATGCACAGGGCACTCTGTGCATTTGAAGTTTACTTAAAGAAATGTTTCTCTTCTTTCACATGGATTTGGATTGTGCTGAATCTGAAAACTATTTACTTAGTGCATGTGTGCACACCTGCATTCATGTGTGTGAATTCACGTGTGTGTGTGTAGACCCATGACGCTCATTGAAAGCCCACAGAGAGGGGGCAAATCTGTACATCACCTCCTCTGCTGATAGAGACTCTTAAAGCTGGCCAGAGAAGTGGCTCACAAGGGGCTAACTCAGGAATCAGGAGACATGAGGCAAACTCTCCCCATATATACCAGAGGAACTGACAGGACAGAAACCTGCAACTGGGGTCTACCCTGTTCTTCACTTCTGTCACCTCTGATGGCTGTCCATTCCCCAGGCACAGCTCGAACTCTTGCTCTTTTGCACAGACCGTGTACATTTGCAGTTTCCTTTGCTTTTGCCCAGAAGGGAATGCCCACTTCCCTTCTGAAAAACTCCTACTTCCAAGGCCCACTCGGATGGGACTTTCTTCTCTGGCCCCCCTCTGTGCTTCCCTGGCATTTGGTTCACACCTCTGCTGTAGCCCTTATCACAAGCCCATTGACCATCCAGGGCCAAAAAGCAATGAAACTGAATCTGGAATCAGGCAAGACCAGGTTCAAATCATGGGTCTACCTTTTACAAGTTCTGGGATCTTACCTCTCTGATCCTCAAGCTCTTCACCTGTAAAAGTCATGTAGTAATTATACTACTTCATAGGATTAAAGGAAATGATATAAGGAAAGTGTCCAGCTCAATAACTCGTTCATAAATGGGAGCTGTTGTTCTGATGATTATTATGCATGTTTGCCGCCTCTCCTAGATTGGGAGCTTTGTGGGGAGGCAAGAACCACCCCTGGTTTGTCACTCATTCCCAGCATGGTGCTTAGTAAATACATTTATGGAATGGCTCAACTCCTGTTCCCTTGCCAAACTGCACCCTTGGCCCTGAACCCTATGCACGGTGAGAATTCCTTACTTTGTCCCACGTCTTGTTTAATGTCATGACTCTGCTTCCAGAGAGTCCTCAGTAAGCCTAGCTTTACTGTGCACTGCATCCAGACCCTAACTTTTGTGGCTTCTCCAAAACATCTCAGCCTGGTACAGGGCTAGGGTGGACGTCCTAAAGAACCCCCTGGCAGAGCTGAGGACCAAAGGAGATGATGCAAGAGTTGCACTTATCCCACAGCAGTGCAAAATTGAAGGCCAGTCTTCATGCTGCTGTTGTTGCAGTGACGTTTGCTTCTGATGTGGCTCTTCCAGTCTAATCCCATGTCAAGGATTTAGCCCACCTAACCTGATCAGAAATGGCCTCTCAACTAGGATGTTGACTAATACTGCCAAACTTTTAAGACAATTTGTATTCTCCTATACTCTTTGACATACTTTTTTCTTCACAGAGGTATTTCTTTCTTTGTCCTGCATGTCTGTCTGTGCTGTGGCCACACTCCTTCCCTTTGATATCTTCACTGCAAATACTGTACATACTTGTGGCTTGAGAAGTGGAGATCACAGAATAACTTTCTGGATTCAGTATAGGTTGTGTACAAGGCTTGATCCTAATAGAAATACCAGTTACTGACCCTCAGGCACAGGATTAGGAAGAATGGTGGCAATCACCCACCTCCAACATTTCAGATTGGACTTTGAAGTAGAAAGTGGCTGGGGCAAACATATGTTATAAACACGTGTGTGTAAACACATTTCTTCAAAGTTAACCTCCTTCACTTTATTGGGAGGGATGAAACCTGGCATGACAAACAGAAACCAAGGGAAACCCTCTAAACCCGTTTGTGCGTGACAAACACAATCACCTTCCATCACACACATGATTGGCCCAGAACAGTGGCCCACATCACTCCAACAGCAGATAACAAAAGCCATCTTGTGGCTTTTTTCCCTACTTCTTTTTGGCTTTGGAATTTATTATATCATTTTCTGGTGAAAGATATGCCTTCCCAGTAACTGTAAGTTTGTTTAAGTTTATCTTTAAAAAAAAAAAATTTGTATTCTCTAAACACAAACCAACTGACAGTACAGGGAGGAGGCCAGATCTATAAGGGGGGGGGCTATGGGAACAGAAAGGAGCCTGCAAGCCAGGGGGTGCCTCAAGGTGGAGCTCCCCATGCTGATAGGGAGATGGCTACATTGGAGTTACCTGGAGCAGAAAAGAGAAAGGTGGAGAGAAATAACCAGAGAGTGCGAGAGAGATACCTAGAGGGGAGAGAGAAGGGAGTGTTGGAGAGGAAACTTGGAGAAAATGAGGCAGAGGGCATAAGATATAGATAGGGGGACCAATCTGTCCCAGCTTGACAGAAATTGTCCCAATTTTAACACTGAAAATCTAACAACCTGGGAAACCTCTCACTCTCAGGAAAACCGGGACAGTTTATCATCCCAGGTCACACAGGTGAAAAATGCAGAGAAAGAGTAGAAAGAGTAGAAAGAGAGAAAAACAGAGATCAGGTTACTCCAAGTGCTTTTCTGGAATAACAGTGTGTTGGTCCTAGCTGCACCGAGGCCTCTGTCATCAGTATCCCACCCCACTGTTAGGTTCCTTCAGAGGGGACGCATCTCTGCCACCTTTCCTTCCTGGAGAAGCCAAAGTCCCCCCAGAGGACTGAAAAGCTTGGGAGCCAGAGGAGCCACCCACGGGACTTCTCTCGAGGCTCATGCAGTCCTGGCCTGAAATACCTGCTTCTTCCATCTAGCTGCGATGTGGTGACAAGTTCTGAATCTTCAGTAAGAACACCTGGGTTTCAATCCCAGTCCTGCCATGTGGGTGCTATGGGATCTCAGGGGAAATCTATTGCTGCTTTGAGCTTAGGTTTTGGAAATGGACTTAGCAACTGTGGATTTGTCTGTCCAGTACACTTTTCATCCCCTCATTTCCGGTTCCTGTAAGGAACTTCTCTCTTATAATATGTGGTCTTGGTGGGGCTGTCAGTCAGTGTGCTCTTTTCTTTCCAACTCCTCGGGGCTGGGCGTGTGTCCCAGCCTGGGCCAGTTATAGTACCATATCCTCCAGACACTATGATTGGTTCGGGGGTGGGCATGAACCAAAGCCCTGGACTTTTCTGCTGGATCTAGGAAGAAAAGACGTCTCTCTCCCTTTAGAATCTATGAAGTAAAAGCTTGTGACTACTGGGGTTTGTCTTTCCAGACAGGCAAAGAAACTCTGTCTGCTGCAGGAAAGGAGAACAGAGTGAAGCAGAGAGGACAGAGAGAACGCAGTAGCCTTGAGTGAAGACTCGATGCAGCCACACCTGCGGCTAGGGCCCCTTTGCACTTCCCTCGTTGCATGAGCTTTTACATTCCCTGTTCCATTTCAATCAATTTATGTTGAGTTTCTGACACTTGTAACTGAAAAAATCCTCACCAATACAATCTCTTTATCTATAAAAAAATGAATATAATTCCTTGCAAGACTATTGGGAGAATTAAATGAGAGCATGAGTATAAAAGGGATTTCAAAAATAGTAAATCACTATATACAGTGCTCACACATTGCTGGTGAAAATGTAACATGTAACAACTATGGAAAACTGTTTGGCAGTTCCTCAAATGACTAAACATAAAATTACTATATGCCCCTGCAAGTCCACTCCTAGGTTTATACCCAAGAAAATTGAAAACATATGTTCACACAAAAACTTGTACACAAATGTTTATAGAAATGTTATTCATAACAGCCCAAAGTGAAAACACCCAACTAATCATCACCTGATGAAACAAAATGCTGTATATCTGTACAGTGGAATGTTATTCAGCAATAAAAAGAAGGAAATGCTGACATAAACTACAACATGGATAAACCTGGAAACATTAAGCTAAGTGAAAGAAGCCAGGCTCAAAAGGCCACATAGTGTGTTATTACATTGTCATGAAATGTCCGGAGTAGACAAATCCATACAAACAGAAAATAGATTGGTGGTTGTCGGGGACTGGGGCAGAATGGGGAGTGGTTACAGGTTTTCTTTTTGGGGTGATAAAAATGTTGTGAAATTAGTGGTAATGGTTGCGCAGTCTTGTGAACATACTAAAAACTACTAAATTATATGGCAAATACCATGTGAATTACATCTCAATAAAAAATTAAAAATAAATAAAAATACTGTACATATAAGGGATTATTATTATTATTATTTTTATTCTACTCAAATCCCAGCTTGCACAAAGCCCTTCATCCAATTCTTGGAGCTTCTCCAGCCTTAGAATCTGGATCGTGTATTTGTCACCCATACACTGCTGCCTTGTGTGATTTAAATAATGTTTAATAATGATTAAATGAGAAATGATTTAATGTGAATTAATAAGTAATGCATTATGATTAAATAAATAAATATGAGGGTCTGTATCTTGCATGGGGTCATAGTAGGCACTCAAGTACTGGTCGAGAGAACACATGAGGGCACCCCTCTCCCCCATCCTCCCACATCACACAAAAGCACACACACACTAGTCTTCAGGACCCCCATACTCCTGAGGAGGACTATGAAAGTTAATGAAAGGCAGGATTGTTACAAACAAGACCAACAGCACCACCACCACCACGGGCACCTCTTGCAAGCAGTGTGCAGGTCTCAGCTTAGATTATTGGTCTGCAGACCACCCACACATCAGAGGTGTCTGGGGTGCCCACCAGAACTCCCTGGTCCTTGGGGAACTTGCAATCTTCACAAGTGCTCTAGGTAATTTCAATGTACCTGGAGTTTGAGAAGCACTGAGGACAGCATGAATTTGTGCCAAGGCAGGGAAGTGGGTTGCAGCCCATTAAATAGCTGTCACCAGTCAGAGTGCTGTAGGCTCAAAGAATCCTGACTCCAGCTGGCCTAGACAGTAAAGGAAAATCGCTGGTCACAGAACTGGAAAGTCCTGATGGGATCAGGCTTAAGGAGTGGCTTGATTCAGGGGCTCGACAAGATCCTCCTGCACTTAGTTTCTCCATTCTGTCTTCCAGTGTATGCCTCATTCCAAGTCCAGATTTCCCTTTCCCACACTGACCCCTGTCAGCTTCTGAGTTTACAAGATTCCTTGTCCCAGCCTGGGAGAAGAGGTGGGGTAGAAAGGCAGAAAGAGAGAGTGAGTCAGTTAGTTCATTCATTCATTCTTTCTAGGGGTTCTTTCAGAAGAGCAAGAAAGCTTGTTTCCCAGAAAAGCTTTTTCCTTTGTCATATTGCCCTTTCTTAAACTATGTATGCCTGGGAATGGCAACACATTGATTTGTTTCAGCCTGAATCACATGCCCCCCTGCATGCACACACACATACACACACTCACACACACATCCCAGGAATGGAATCAGCTTCCCCCAGTCCATGGCTGAATGGGAGAAGTGAAGATACTGCAGTAAAAGCCAGAGTAGCTACCAAGAAGAGAGTAATGCTGGGGAGGCAAATCCAGTGCCCAGTACTATACTTATGTGAACGTGGCCTTCTCAAAACCTGACTCATCCTCTGGGACCCTGCCTGAATATCACCTCCTCTAGGAAGCCCTCCCACTACCTCCCTGACAGAAAACTCAACCCTTCTGTGCTCCCACATACCACCTGTACTCATCCATCCATCCACCCACCTGATTTGTTCCTGGGTGCTGGGGGCTGGGTACTCAGTTGTAAACCAGAGATTTCTACCCTATTGGTGTTTTCAGTCTGGACAGGGAGAGAAAACTTAATCAGATGATCACACCAATTGATGTCTAGTTTCTCTACTAAGTATAATGAAGAAGAGATGGGGGGCAGGGGTAATGGGCATGTATCTGGAGACCTGACCTGGGGACAAGGGGAAGGGAGTGAGGGAAGGCTTTCCTGGGACAGTGAAGGCTTTAGCTTCCCCCTCAGCCCCCACTACACTGGCCACTCTACCCTCTGCCTCTACACCCATGGATTGTGGTCTGGGGCCTGATCTAAAGCTCTTGCAGTAAATGTGCATTGAATTTAGTTGTCAGTGGTTAGAAGGGCTGGTAAGGAAAGTGACTGGTTTCCAAAGAAGAGATTCGTGTTACCTTAAAAGTGGGTACACGGTCCTTCTGGATATTTTGGAATGTCTCAGGTGTGAAGGTTGGAGGGAGCAGAGGTGGAAGGGGTCTGCATTTATTCCAGAGACAGAGGAAGCACTGTGGCCTTTACATTTCAAGCCCCAGGGTGTAAGGAGACAGAGGGATGGTGCAGAATGGACGTTTGGGGGACCACTTAAGCAAGGGAGATCTGAGTCGCAGCGGGTGTCCCTGGGTCACCTTAGGTACCGCTCTGAGCTTTGTGAAGCTCTCGTGTATAGGAAACGGGACTGTAAACTTCTTCTCCTGAACAGCCCCAGAGTTTGGTGGTGATGTGGGGGAGCTAGGTACTACACCCATGAGGTGGTTCCCAGGAGAGGTTCTCTGGGATTTGCTCCTAAGGCAGAGGTGGGGTTGAGGAAGGACAGATGTGGAGGCGGCGTCGAGGCCGCAGCCCGCCGCCTGCCCAGGTGGCAGAGGGGCCGAGACTGGACGGGAGCCAGAGCCCAGCGGTGTCCGGGCGCCCCTCCCCGCCGCTCGAGCCCTCCCACTTCCTCTGAATGAGCCGCGGCTGTCAGGGAGCCGCGCGCAG
>NW_007733384.1:8736-22528 GCF_000696425.1 Galeopterus variegatus | reverse complement strand
GCCGCCCCCCGCCGCCCGCCGCCCCGCACAGCCGCCGCCCCCCGCGCCGCGGGCCATGGACCTGCCCAGGGGCCTCGTGGTGGCCTGGGCGCTCAGCCTGTGGCCAGGTACGTGCCCCCCTTGCCTCTCCTTGCCTCTCCTTGCCTCCGGGAGCCCTCCTCTGGCCCGCCGCGGGCCCGGGTCCACTTGCCAGGAGCCGGACGCCACGCGCCTCCCAGGGTCGGACTTGGCTGCTCTTGGGGACGTGGGTCCCCGGGGAACTGCCTACAGTCTAGCGACTCCGCCAAATTTTGCAAAAGAGGGAGGTGCCCGGAGGCTACTTACAGCCCGGACTTCGGTGTGTTTGGGAAGAGTGAGTGAGACGCGAGTTGAAAAGCGCTGAGGGCTGGTGCCCCACGGGGCGTCCTGGGTGCCTCCGAGGGCCACACCAGGGTTCCTGCGCCGCCGCCGGGGGCGCTCGGGTGTCCCGGGAGCGCGGGGCGCGCGGCCCTGGCTGGGGAAGGGGCCAGGACGGGCTGAGCGAGCGTGCCTCGCTGCCCTCCTGCCTGGCGTGGAGGGGACACCCCAAAGTATGGCGAGCCGTGCTCGGCTGCACGGGAGGGTTGGGGGAGACCCGGGAGCCGAAGGCTGCCCAGAGTCCCTCGCGCCTGGGACGGAGCGAAGCCCTGGGGCAATCGGCCCCTAGGCGGTGGCGAGCCCTTGTCGGCCCGGACAAACGCACTGGGGCACAGCCCCACAGTCCGGGAGCCCCGGAAACGTTACCTGACACCCAGGATAGGGACGGGGCATCGCCCCCAACTCGGGCTCGGAATTATGCAATTATTCAATAATCCGGGGTAAGCCGCCGTCGCCGAGAAGCGCGCCGCCGCCTAATGCACTCCAGGTGTCCGGGCGCGGCCGGGGCTTCGGCTCTCGCACTAGGGTACTCCCGCCCCGGCCTCCGCACACCAGGCGCCCTGGCCCTACTCTCCACTCGGGGCGGTCGCCAGTGGTGCTGTTCTGCCGACGGAGAAAGCTGCCGGGACCCCTTCTCGGGTGGCCGAGTGCTCCGGCAAGAGCCTGCTCCTCGGGGACTGGCCGGATGTGGAGGCCAGGCCTTGCCTACCCTCCTGCATGAGCTCCAGACCCGAGCTAGGGCCAGTAGTGGGAGTCGGATGCGGTGGTAACGGCAGAGGTGCCCTCGGGGAGCACAGGTGGAGACCCTCCAGCCCACAGTCACTGGCCCGAGTCCCGGGCTACCATGAGAAACAAGTGCACCCTCCTGTCCGCCTATAGCGGAGCTTCTGGGAGGGCCAGTGGTTGAAAGGGCCTATGCCTGGTGGGGTTCAGTTCAAATCTTAGAGTCACCATTTAAAACAAAGATTGATGCATTAAATTGTAGAGGTTGGGGGAAAGGACGGGGAAGAGCTGCCACCAGGCCAACATACTGCAGGAGGAGGCAAAGCACACTCTAGGTGCATTTTAGACAGGAGAGGAGACTACTCTAGGAACTGTCCTCAAATCACTAGGAAATGGGATGCGCTCCTGAGTGACTCCAGACAGGTGGCCCCCCATTAACCTGAGATGGAGTGGCTGCCTTATGGGATAGAGACAGTTTGGACTCAGGAAGCTAAGAGCAAAGGCTTTGGAATCAGACC
Organism: Galeopterus variegatus; assembly: GCF_000696425.1. Taxonomy (NCBI): domain Eukaryota; kingdom Metazoa; phylum Chordata; class Mammalia; order Dermoptera; family Cynocephalidae; genus Galeopterus; species Galeopterus variegatus. Next base: position 20,891 of record NW_007733384.1, on the reverse strand, counting down.
TGGCTTCCAATTCTGGGTCTTCAGCCCACTAGCTGTGCACCTTGGACAAGTTGTGCAACCTCTCCAACAGGTTTCCTCCTGTGTGGAAAGGAGATAGAAATTCTGAGTTCATAAAGTTGTCCGGATGATCAGGTGAGGCTCAATAAGAAAAACCTTTAACACAGGGCTTGGTGCACAGTAGGGTTTAATCAATGGGTGTTAATGTCGTTGTTACTCAAGGGAGGGAGGGAGGTGAAGGACAGGGTCATTAAAGGACCTCTGAAGACACAGGATGTGTGACTCAGAGCTCCCTTTATATGGAGAAAACCGCTCCTGAGTTATGTCTGGTGGTCAGTTGGGGTTCTTGAAATATGGGATTCATTAAAGATATCAATCAGTGTTGGAACAAGGACATCTGCTTGCAAGGAGCTGGGGGTGGGGCCCGAGCATGTGTGCTATCTGGACCCTGCCTGTAGCTGGGGACAGGCAAGACCAGGGAAAGCCAAATAGAGGCACTAGGACGTGAATGGTACAGAGACATCAGGGGCAAGGTGTCCAAGCAAGAGAAGTTCTGTTTCAGCTGGATAAGCAAAGGAGGCTTTGTGCAGGAGCAGACAGAATCTGAACTGGGCCCTGAAGAAGTGTGTAGAGTGTGGACAGCCCCTAAAGTGGGACAGTTCATATATTACCGGACTATTTAAAAAATATTAAATATTTCCTGGGACTAGTTAAGGCACAAAATGGTGAAGATTTTAAAACCACAAAAGTGACTGTTTGGTCTGGACTCTGAAAATTGCAAGGGTCTCAGGGGTCATTGAGTCCATTCCCCTGGCCCCAGGGCAGGAGTGAGGTTGATCTCTCACCTGGGCATCACATGGATTGAATGTGAGGATGACCAGGAAGTTTGCCTACTGGTTATGGCACAGTTTGCCTGGGCAAGGGGACCTGTCAGAGGCCAAGTTGGGAGGGAGTCCTCATTAAGGCCATTATGAGTTCAGAGCCTCTACCTTTCTGGAGCTCCTGTTGCAGGCCGGGCAGGGGGTGATGGGGTAGACAAAACTATCAAGAAAGCCTGAAAAAAAGAAGTAAACAAATCTAAACGTTTTTATGCCAGACGTTCAGAGAGAGTAGATCCATTGACCAGAACTTTACAATCATCAGGCGTCTGTAGTAAGGGTGATGATTCTTCAAAAACACAGTTTTTACTGAGCACCTGTCATCTGCTGGTCCTGATAAAGACACAAAGCGAAATCAGACATAGTGTAGGGGTGAAGGCCCTGCCGTTCACTGCCTCGTATTGGTCTGGGCTCTGCCAGTTAGGGCTCTGTGACCTTGGCAAATTACTACATGGCTCTGGGCCTCAGTTTCCTTATCTGCAAAGTGGGGATAATTATAGAACTTATAAAGTTATCACAGAGATTAAATGAACAAATGTACATAAAGTGCTTGAATAGTGCCAGGCACATATTAAGCACTGAAAGGGGTTGTCTTTCTTCTCCAACATCACCATCATCGTGATCCGTGCTCAAGGTGCTGACCACTCAGTAAGTATCTAAGGATGAACAAAGATGCAACTTTCAAACGAGCTCAAAAGAGAAGGATAGAAGAAGTGTGTTGGAGACTTAGAAGAGACATACATGCCAGGGCCCTAAATAAACCAAGACTTTCCTAGCTCCTCCCCCCAGAGACCTGGCCCAAAGTCTTGATCATAGCGGGAACTCAGGGATTTTTTGACATTGAGGTTTTCTTGAAGTCAGTGTGATCTCAGTGTTGGTGTTTTGTGGTGTGGGAGAGGGGGAGGAGCATATTATTCAGCATGGCCGTTGTGTGTCCTTGTGGGTGGGGGTCCTATTCAACAGGAAAAGTTTGCACGGAGGATGCAGCGTGCTAGGCACCATGGATGTGCAAAGACTGGGAAGGTCCAAGCCCTGCTCTCCAGCTTGGGAGAGCAGGAAGGAGGTGACGTTTGCCTGCCCCATTGCCCTCCTGGCTGGGAGCTTATCAGCCAGGCTCTTCAGCGACCATCAGCCAAGGACCTTCTGGACCCCTCCACGTCACATGCAGGCTCTGGGGCCCTCGGGAGTTGGGGGTGGAGTGTCGCCCTCTTTCTACTTACTCCCCACACTCAACAGCAGACCTCCTAGAGAGGTCCTTGTCCTTGTCCTCCTCATTGTTCCCAGCCTACCACATAGGACTGTGGGCCCTAGGGGAACTCGGACAGTATCCCACCTTAATCTTGCCCTCTCTGAACCTCACTCTCTACCTCCCGTAGTGGAAGCTTCCTCCTCCTTCTCCCAGCAGCAGGGAACTTTCCTTCCATCCTGCCAACCCCCAACCCCCCATTGCTTAGGATAAAACTATGTTCTGAGCTGGCCTGGCTTGGCTCTTGCTATGCTGAAGAGAGTCTGGGGAATTTTAAAAGCCCTTTTGTTTTTTCTCTCCATAATGCCCGATTTGAGGTATTATTGTCTCACCATAGGCTTCGAGATCTTTCTTTGGGAGTTAATTTTGAACATTGCTGTAGTGCAAAGAGAAAGGATCCATCATAATCCTCCCAGATAAGGACTTGGGGGGGTCAGCTACAAAAGAAGCTTTAAAAATGCTCTAATACATTTCAAAAATGGTATCTCTGCTGCTCCTTATTATTTGATGCCCCTTACCCCTCCCCATGCCCCCCACTCCCCAAACCGCAGGCTATCACCAAAGGTTCATAGCTGTGTGAGACTATTTTCCCCAAAGCAGTTGTGAGCTGCACAGACACCCGCACACCCTCAGCGTGGAGTGCCTGCTACAGGGAGCTGTGGTCCAGGCAGGGACCATCCCCAACCCATCATGTAAATCCTAACTGTGCGAATTCTTAGTTGAATGCCCAGGAGTTTGTTATCGGTGATGGGAGACGGGGAGGAGGGATCCTGGAGTTGTTCATCTCATAAAACAAAAATAAATGAGCTCCAAAAAATTTTCATGGAGGGTTTTCATACCATGTACCTAAGACCTGAGTCACAAGACGTGCAAAATCCCATCTGGAGGAAGAAGCTGGTGTGGCCAAGCCCCCTCCCTCCCTGCTGTCTCTCACTTCCTCCTTCACCCAGCGCTTACCGAGCAGCAGCAATAATCAGTGTGTGCATGGCTCCAGAGCTACACTGCCTACGTTCAAATCCTTTCTAGTTGGGTGACCCTGGACAAGTCCTCAGGGCCTCATTTTCCTCAACTGTAAAATGGGTAGACACTCATTGGAGTGGAATGACCCCACTCCATGGTTGGAATGATCCATGCTATTCATTCGTGTCAAGTGTTGAGAACAGTGGCTGGCATCCAGTCAGCCCGCAGTTAACAGGAGAAGTTATTACCCTTCCCATCACTTCTTATTTGATTTATGCCAGCCACTGTGTAATCACTTTCTCACATCTCAGTTAGGCCTCGCTACAGGTTCATGAAGTCCCTCTTGCAATCACCAGGCTACACAAAGTCATGCCTGTAGGGTAAGAGGCGGTATAAGGATTTGTCTGACCCCAAAGCCGCTGTTCTTTTTTTTTAAAAGATGACTGGTAAGGGGATCTTAACCCTTGACTTGGTGTTGTCAGCACCAGGCTCACCCATTGAGCTAACCGGCCATCCCTATATAGTGATCCGAACCCATGGCCTTGGTGTTATCAGCACCGCACTCTCCCGAGTGAGCCACGGGCTGGCCCCCAAAGCTGCTGTTCTTAATCCACGCAGGATACTCCTTTCAGGAAATGGGACTTGAGGGCATAGAAAGGTCATAAGATGCCCCTGCCGAAGGAGCTGTCTTCAGGGGAAATGAGATCAGCATGCAAACAGCCACCTTCACAGGGCCACTGGCCCAGGGACAGGGCAGCCTCCTCCTTCAGACTCAGCTAGATGGTGACTCCTCCATGCAAGGTGCTGGCTTGGTGAGAAGTGGTCCTCACATGGTGCCTCATTATGCAAAAGTCTCTCTCCCTCACTTGCCCCCGCCCCACCTGGCTCGGGGCCAGTAGGGGCTCCACCACCTATCCCTCAGTGCCCAGTACTCTGGGACACTCTGACACCCAAGTGCTCCCACTCTAGCCCATCCTCGGAGTCCAAGCTGGGCAGTCCTCTCCTCCCTGCCCCACCTGCTGCCATTCCCCTGATCAAATCCTGCTCTGAGCTTCAGGCCCAATGAGTTAATTCATGCTGAACAGTGCTAATGAGTGATGACAACCTGATGTGTCCTACCCAAAGGGATCTCCCCTTTAACCAGGCTGTGCCTTGACCCAGGGAATAAAGGGCTAATGGTGGAACTTCAGGCACCAGGGCCAGCAGAGGAAAAAGGTGAGGTAGGGGACCTGCCTGGCATGGTCCAACCAGTTAGCCGCCTACTCTTTCACCCTAAGATGCACCCTACCCCAGCTTTGTTGATGATGGGCAGCCGTGTTCTATAACAAACCCAGCCTGTGGCTTGGGTGATGTTGCTGTAAAGCAAGCAGAGGTTTTTCCACGTGGCATGTGGGGTGAGTTAGGCAAGTTGCTATAGCAACGCACTCTGGGATTCCAAACAGGATGACACAGAGAAGGGGTTCCTGCCTCCACAGCTAGGGCTGATGGCTTTCTTCCCCCAGTAGCATCACTCAGCTGGGCCAGGCTACCAGAAATACTGACCCTGCAGATTTCCAGGGCCCATTTCTTCCCTGCAGATTGGAGGACTGGGCCTCAGGAAGGTCACGGAAAAATCGTGAAATGGGCAAGTGAGTGTAGCTCCCAACAGCCTGAGCGCTGCCACATGTTCCTTCTATCAGTCAGGAAAGGCTAGATTGAGGACAGAGGTCCTGCTGAGGCTGGTGTATCCATTAGATGGATGGGGAAACTGGGGTTCTTAAAGGTTGAGTGACTTCCCATGTTTTTCCCAAGCTCACATGGGGACTCAGGGCCAGGTCTACTAGCCAAGAGTGAAGTTGGGAACCTACTTTACTATACCCAGCAAGGGAACTTAAGGAGTAAGTAATGCTTCAGCCAAAGAAATGAAGTTCTAATGGTGAATTTTCTCTATCAGTGGCAGGCAGGTAGTACGAGGTCGTTCCAATCATTCTCTGTAGACCTTTGTGGGTGTCCCTAATCCCCACCATCCTCCTCCTCAACCTGGCCTACTCCTAGGCCCTTACCCCCTCCTCCTCCAGGAAGAAGGCCATAAAGTAGAAAGTGGAATTACTCTTTCCCTTTTTATTCAGTGATTGGAGATATAAAGTCCCATAAGTAATTTGTAGACAGATCTCTGAGTTTATTCCACCATTTACCACACTTGCGGGACCAGCTACATAATCTGTGGAGCCCTGTGCAAAACGGAAATGTGAGGTCCCTTTTTAAAAAATTATTGGGAATTTCAAGATGGCCACAGCAGAGCATTAAACCAAGCATAGGGCCCTTCTGAATGTGAAGCCCTCAGCCACTGAGCAGGTCTCATGCCTGTGAAGCCAGCCCTGCTCACGTGGTTCTCCCCACAGGCCTCTCTTTTGGCAAGGAAGACACCATGATCCCACTTTACAAATGAAGAAATTGAGTGACTTGTCCATTTCACCAGCAGGCACTGAGCACCCACTAAGCCCCAACTTAAAGAGCACTACAGGTTCTGGGGATTCCAACTTAGATAAGGCACAGCCTCAGCCTCACAGAACAGGGGGTTGGGGGCACCCCACATATCCCACAGACTGCAAGGCTCATGCAGAGTGCTGGTGTCTATGGAGGGCAAGGGTGTCCGTGGAGCAGTTCTGAAGGCACACAGCAGGTCTATGAGGTTCTTTTTAAGCCATGGAGTTCAGAAGATGCTTCTGTCTCCAGTTACTGCCCCAAGACTGCTTTGAGAATCTTTTGGGGGAACCCCTGAGCTTTTGACATGGGCTCTGGAGCAGTCACCTGGGCACATCTGAGAAGCTAGGACTTGCAGTGGCCGTCTTTCTACAGCCTCAGGTATTGGTAGAGGCAGGTCCTCCTGGGCTACTACTTCTAGGTAAGTAAAGCCTGCCCATTTTGACCTCCCCACTTGGCTTTCTGAGGAATTGTAGATGATCAGTGCTAAGAGAGACCAGCAAATCCAGTGGTCTTAACCCTGGGTGAACACGAGTATGATGGTGTGAAACAAAACCTTGACCAGGGCCCAGTCCAGAACACATCGTCACTCTCCACAGTGGAGCCACAGTGGCATATTTTAAGGCTCTCCAATAGTCCTAATGGGCAGTCACAGTGGAGAATCCCTCGTGTAGTCTAAACCCAATACCCACCAAGCAGAAGAGAAAACACTGACCGGCAAAGGGAAATGACTTGCTCAGGGTAAAGCCGGGATTTCTCCAGTTCTCCTGACTCTCAGTTCTTCTGGAACTGCCCCAGTCTGAAGTTCCACAGGATTCACAGCCAGTCTGGGCTGGAGACATAACTTGAGTCAGAGTTTGAGAAGCTGAGCGCAAGGTGGAATTTGGGGGTAGGAGTCGGTAGTTAGGGAGTTATTCATTGGTGACACTGTCTGTGTCCCCCTAAAGCCATAAGCTACTGGATCACTGTGTGACCCCAAGTGAGAGAGCCGGGAAAGTCAAAGAGGAGCTACAGGAAGATTGATTTGGCCTAGGATCCCCGTCATGGCTGCCCACAGACAGATAGACCAGCACAGGGAGTGGGGGATGCAGGAGGTGTCCAGCAGGAGCTGGATGAATGACTCTCATTAGGGTCATTCCAACCCTGCAGTTCTGGGCCCCGCTGAAGCTGTTGTGAGTATTCAGGTGAAGGAAGCACCTGACTCGGGATGGGGCTCCTACAAAGCCAAGCCAGGCTGGGCTGGGCAGGAATGCTCCATCAAGGAGAAAGAGAGGCTGGCCTGGGACAGAGCAGGAGGGCCCTGGGACCAATCTGAGGCCCCAGCTCAACCTCACGTTTCATTGTCCCTCTTGTCCTGATCCAGCCAGATCTTTCTCAACAGCAGATAACGTGAGGCTAAAACACAAACCGAGTTGTGTCTTACTCCCCTCCTTAAACCCTCATGGCTCCCTACTATGGCTATTAGGTTGGAGTCCAGACTCTGTAACAGAGCTTACCAGACCCTAAGTGGCTGGCCCTGGCCTGTGCTCAGGACTCACTTCTAGCAGAGCCACAATGTGGGCACCTGCACACCCCAGCAGCACCCCAACCACACTGAGCTTCCCTTGGTTTCTCAGACACGCTGAGCTCTGTCTCTCTGTCTCTCTATCTCTCTGTCTCTCTCTCTGGCCTTCACTCAGGTTGTTGCCTATACCCAATTCTACCTTCTCCCTTTTCTCCTGGCTGCCTCCCAGGAAATCTGCCTCCAGCCCCTTATCCTTCAGGTCTCTTCTTGGGCATCACATCCTCCTGGAAGCCTCACCTGATCCCCTCAGTCAGAGCTTGGGGCCCCACTTGTGTGCTCTCAAGGTCCCCTGTACTTCCCCCACCACATAGTGTTCCAGTTGCCTGAACATCTTCCCCCACTGCACTGGGAGCACCACGAGAGCAGAGACCACCATCTCTGACTGACCACTGTATCCTTAGCTCTCACATAGTGCCAGACATAGCAGATGCTCAATTAATGTGTGTTGAATGAATGAAAGAACTGTCTGTGCAAGTAAACAGAAAGACATTTAAGGGCAGGGTAGATGTCTTAAATTTCTTCGCACTTGCACCCCAGGAGATCCTAACACAGTAGTCTGCATGAGCCAGGCCCTGTGCTAGGTATTCTGGGGGATAAAAGATGAAAAGATATAACTCCTGTCTTTCAAGTAGCTTATGGTTTAGTAGGAAGAGGAGATCTTTGGATAAATAATTGCAGTACAAAGGAGAAAGTAATAAAGACTATGGGAAAGTTGCAGTTAGGGAATGCTGAGATTTGAGAGGTGAGAGATTTGTAAATAAATTCAAGAAGGACTGGATCTGGCAGCAAGACAGGTGGGTACAGGGTATATCTGGGCAAACCGCCTCATGTTTAGTCAGCAGGATGCTAGATTGTGTGCTGTGGAGAACTGCAAGAATGCAACAGTGGGCTGAGGCCACTGAGACAGGATCTGAATGCCAACTAAGGCATTTAGATTTAGCAGATGGGAGCCATTGAAGGTTTTTGAGGGAGGGTAGTGACATGTTCTAATCTGTGTTTGGAGAAGCCTCCTGAGGGAGGTGGGGGACGTTGGATGCAACAGGGCGACAGTGGTGAGCAGGTGGAATGATAAGGCGGCTACTGCAGGAACCCAGGCAAGAGGAGCCGAGAGCCTGAAGTCAGGTGGTGATGAAACGGAGTGATCCTGTGGGGGTCAGAAGCTAGCAGGACCCGGTCACCAGAAAAGGAAAGGTGTGGTAGGCCAAGGGTGGTGCCACTGACCTGAGGAGAAAGTGTGGGAGGACAGAGGTTTGAGGAGGGGAAGTCAAGGCAGGTCTGGACTTGTTGACTTCACGGTGCTTCTGGGGCAGGTAGAGGTGACCCTCAGGTAGTTGGGGGCCATCACACAGATGTGCCTTAGTGGCGCATGGGCTGAGTGAGAAGGAACGCCTGCCACATGGAGCCTCCTGTCCCTCCATCCCCTTTCCAGGCCCAGAAGCAGTGATTCATGCCCCAAACTTAAAGAGAACTCAGATTCTGATTTTAAAGGCCTTTTAGAGCAGAAGAAACCAACGAGAAGGCCAGGCCAGACCACAAGCCAAACATCAGCTGTGGAATGTGCTTGCTGCTGACGGCGAGGCCAGCCAGGGGCAGAGGTGCTGGCAGGCTTGCCAGAGGCCCTGCCGAGTGTCCTGAATGTGTCCAAATTGTCGCCCTGCTCTCTCTTCTCTTTTCACTGTGGATCTGCCTGCATTCCAGCACATCCTAAACTCAGCCTCCTCACCCCACCCTGCCACAGCCTGGTCCACAGCATCCTTGGCAGGATGGCTCTGGTCTCCCCTCAGTCTGCCCCTCTCTGCTCAGCCCAGAGGACTAGTACCAGGAGGCCAGCAGGGGTCTGGGGGCTGCTGTTGGGGAGGGCCAGGAAAACTTCCATGGCCTGTGGCAACCGCCCGCCTGACTGGTCTCCCTGAATCTGCCCTGGAACCTTGAGGCTCTTCCCCCCAGCAGCCAGAGGGATGCTGCTAGAATGTAGGTCAGATCATGTCATGCCCCTACTCTGCTCCAAACCTTCCAGGGCTCCCCTTCTTACCCCTGCCTTTCTGATCTCAGCCTCTGCTCCTCCCCCACAGCCTCTAGATTGTTCTTCAAACATACCAGGCACCTTGAGCTCTGCACTTGCTGCTCCTTCTACCCAGAATGCTATCCCCAGAGACCCTCTATCACTTCCTCCATGTCTTTACTCCAACACCCCCTCTCACTGAGGCCTTGCCTGGTGCTTCTAACTAAAATTTCAACTTCTGCACACACATATATAAACGGCCCTCCTAGCCTCCTCTCCTGCTTTAAATGCTCTGAGGCATATGACATCATCTAACATTATTACCTATTTTACTTACTCATATTGTGTGTTGCTTGCCACAACAGAATGTAGTCTTCATGAGAGCAAGCATTTTTGTTTGTTGTGTTTACTTATGTATCCTAGGACAATGCTCTGAGGCATATGACATCATCTAACATTATTACCTATTTTACTTACTCATATTGTGTATTGCTTGCCCCAACAGAATGTAGTCTTCATGAGAGCAAGCATTTTTGTTTGTTGTGTTTACTTATGTTATCCTAGGATCAGAGCAGTGCCTGGCCAGAGTAAGCAAGTAATGAATAGTTGTAAAATGAATGAATCAATCAGTGGAAATCTTCCCACTAGTCTGCAAGTCACCCAAAATCCTATTAACCAATCAATCACTCCTTTGCAACAAGCCAATCATCTTTCTTAAGACACTAGCTCACTAGGTGGGCACACGTTCAATCCTGACACTTCCCTGGCCATTTGTTCTCTAAGGCTTTCTCTAGGCAAGAGGAGGTTGGTGGCAGTTGAGTGTCACTTACAGGTGGGCAGAGCATGGAGGGATGATTAATGGAGGAAGATCTTTTGAAGGGAGAAGGGCCTTAGAAAGGGGCAAATGCATTCACAGCAGGCAGCCCAGACTGGCCCAGCTGGCCCCAGTCTGTTCAGCATTATTTGCTGTGGCCCAGGGAGGACACAAGGAGACATGGGAAAATGAAAACCTGTGTATATAATGGGATTTCCCAGGAAACAAGGGGGTGGAGCCGAAGTTTTAAATGCTTCATTTCCCACAAAAGGGTAGTGATTCAGACATCAACCGTACACCACAGAATGTGACCATGTCATTTAGTAACCAAGAAGGAGCTGGCAGTGCCCAGAGAAGATGGTGGGGGCTGAACAGAGACCCCAGATTATGGTCCAATCCCTGGGAACCACCAGACCAGAATCTGCCCTAGTGGCTTGGGAGATGACAGAAAACCCATTGTACAGGTGGAGAGACTGAGTCTGAGCCCAACAAGGTTCATATTAGGAGCATGTTCCACTGACATGGGGTTTTAATACTGACCTTACTAAGTGTGTGACTTTGGGTGAGTCATTTTCTCTCTTTAAAATGTATAATGGAGATTGTAATGCCTACCTTGTAGGATTAGTATGAAAAATTAGAAATAATACCCAATAACAAACAAAATGTCTGGCAGGGATGAGGTCCACAATAAATGTTAATAGCAACAGTAATATTAGCTAACGTAGAAGTAACTTAGCTGAGATCACCTGGGCGAGAGTGTCACAGCNAGTAATATTAGCTAACGTAGAAGTAACTTAGCTGAGATCACCTGGGCGAGAGTGTCACAGCCTGGGATTTGAACCCAGGCAGTCTGACTCCAGAGACTGCAATTCCAAGAGGTCAGGTCACTTGTCCAAGGTCATACAGCTGCTGCTAAATAAGGGCCAGAGTCCAAACCTGGGTTCAACCGTCTTGAAAGCCCACCTTCTTCCCTGCTCTTCCATGCACACAACTTTGACTAATTTCACTTAATGATTTTCTTTAAATCNCCTCCTGTTCCAGGAAACCCTCCTGCCAGAGGAATGGTCGTCTTTCTGTGGGCCTCTCTGTCTCATCTGATCAGCAGCCCTACTCTTCACAAGTCTGCACTTCCTTCCCTTTTGCTTTCTCTTTTTCTGTGAAGTTAGCACCATCTTGTCCTGCCTCCAACACATACCCCAGTGAGGGTCTTGACCCTGCCTCAGGCAGCTCCTGCCAGCCAGCTCCCCCTCTTCTTCAGACCCTGAGTCTACTCAGCACCCTGGGCAGGAAAAAGACTGTAAACTAATTCATACAGAGGACTTCATGGCTGATAGAATGTTAGACTTTCTACCTACCCCACCCCTTACTGATTATTTAGGACAGGCTGTTTGAAACCAGCCATAACTTAGACCAACTGGCCAATCTAGGCCAACCTTGAGTGTTAAGGCTGTAGAAACCAAAGTCGGGGGCTGGATTATACCTCTCACTTACTAGACCCTCCAATCCTGGGGTAATGACAAGGCCCTAGACTGCAGATGAGGACCCCCGGATCCAGTTCAGGCTCTGTCTAAACTTGAGCAAGCCACGTGCCCTCTCAAGACTCCCACTCAATCACGTTTAAAATAAAAGTTTGGTCTTCATGTTTTTAAAAGCCCTGTAGGAGCTATGCTTCCATGCTTCTGTGAACATTTCCTGAACCAGAACCCCAACNCTTCCCTGCTCTTCCATGCACACAACTTTGACTAATTTCACTTAATGATTTTCTTTAAATCAACTTCAGATCGACTCAGTCTTTTCCCTTAACCTCATCCTAAGCAACGATTGCTTTGAAATCTAAGTTTTGATTTGCTTGTAATTTTTAAATTCCTGTTAAATAAACACATGAATAGTAAAGTTTTAATGTTCACTCTTTCCTGCTCAAACTCTTCTCACCCACCACACCATGGGGGACACTGAGTTCCACAGTGGAGCCATCAGGATGGACAGATACCCCCCTAGTTCCTACTTGCCCAAAACTGAATGTGACAGGGGGTCAGGTTTGGCTGGACCTAGACTCTGTTCATCAGTAATATGATTACTCAGCTGCTCCGGCTCCCTCTCCTTGGTGGTTTGGTCAAGGCCCCGCAAGGCCCAGCTGCCCCTTTGATGCTCATGACAGATCGTCTAGAGAAGCTGGCAGGTGTCCGGGCAAGAGGAGTGGCCATTTTCTCTCATCCTCAACCTGCCCCGGG
>NW_007733384.1:0-7506 GCF_000696425.1 Galeopterus variegatus | reverse complement strand
AAGCCCTGTAGGAGCTATGCTTCCATGCTTCTGTGAACATTTCCTGAACCAGAACCCCAACTCTGATTATAAAGCCAGATGAAACATGAGGAAGAAGTTGACAACAGGGACTCTATTTTGAAACACTTTTCTCTAGAGCATGGGTGGACCTAGTGCATGGTTGACCCTTCCTCATTCACACACTCATGAGGAGTTCTGGGCCTCAGAGTCCCCCTGAGAGGCCTTAGCACCAAGCATCTGCCTAGGGCAGGGTGAGGGAGCCTTTAAAAGAACCTGAACATCCCAGACAATTGGCCATCCTTGCCTTGCATCCTTCTAGTGACAGGGATCTCACCATTTTGCAAGACAGTATTGTTTTCTAGCAAAGGCAGCTGGAGTCATGAGACCTTGACTCCTCTAAAGACCTAAAAGTGGCAACAGATATTTGAGATCATTTTGCAACCATGGAAAATTGACCTATACTGAAAACCAAAAGGACCTCTACATAACCCTCAGGAAACCAAAATACTTCTACTCTCCCATGTTCCCCATCCCCACCAAGCCTAGCCAATGGCATCTGGTGGATCTGTGTTGAACTCTGTGCAGCCAGAAAACTTTTTGGATGGGAGTGGGTATATCCACTGTAGGGCGGGCCCTGTAGGCTTGGAAGGGAAGGGCCCCCACAATTCCTTTTTTTAGTTTACATACAAAGAGCAAAGGCAGGCTGGCCCAGCAGTTGTGCAGGTCCTCATTGGCCCACTTCCTCTCCTCCAAGGGAAAGCCCTGCCACAAATTGCATATCCTGAGCCTTGTCTTGCTCTTACTGTGCCCAAACACTTGCTGGGCCTGGGCTAATCCAGGATGCACAGGGCTCTTGCTCCACACACCCATGACAAGCAGAAAACAAGCTTAGGAGTTGGAAAACCAAAACCAAACTGTCTGAGCTCTTTGAGCTGGTTAGTATGTCAGGAAAGGGAGGGACTCACTGCCAAAGTGGTTTCATTTGCAGTGGCCTGTGGCCAGGATGAGAGTGGGCAGGGCTGCCACGTACAGCTGGATAGGCTGTGCACTGCATAACTTATATCAATTACAATGTAAACAGCACCCTCTGCAGTTGTGTAATAAGTGACCTTGGGAATGGAAGGGTAAAGAAAGTGGTAAAGTGTACATAAATAGGCTTCTTTAAATCCTACATGGGGACTCAAAGCATCTAGACTTGCGTGTGTCTTTTCCAGATAAGAAAATTGAGGCCTGGAAGAGGAAGAAACTGATCTAAAGTTGCAAAGCAAGTTAGAAGCTGTGGTGGGATAAGAACTAGGGCTTCTGAAGACAAATTCAATACTCTTAATTTTCTTCTCTTTCTGAGGCTCTGAGTGTGTCACATTCCCCTTCAACACCTTTCGGGCAGGTCAGTGTCTTAGAGGGTTGAACAATTCTATTCATTGTTTTTTTCTGTTTCTTTCAACAAATGTGTATTGATCACCTATTGTGTGATTAGCGTTGTTGTAGATGTGTAGGATAAAACGAGGAGACCAACAGATATAGCCGCTTCCAGTGGAGTGCTGGTGAAGGTTTAACAACTGATTCTATCTCTCAGGGTGGGATGGGGTGGAAGAGAGTTCTTATTATTTGTAGCAGATGCCAATTATGGTGGTGTAAATCCTCCCACCATCATCAATTTCAGGCTACCAACATTGTAAGCAGGCTCCAGTACATACTGGTCCCTTCCCATGTGGAACTTAAACTCCAGTGGGAAAGGAGACAGTGTCCAAGTATGCAAACAGCTCTTATAACCACTATAATTATTTTTAATTGTAAAAGAAATAAGATGCTGTGAATAGAATAATGGGTTCTCTGCTGCATGGTCAGAAATTCCTCAGAGGCTGTGACATTAAAACTGGAGGTTGTGAAGGATCCAGCCGAGCAAAGCTCTTGGGGAAGAATATTCCAGGCAAAGGGAACAGCAGGTGCAAGGACCTGAAGGTGGTAAAGAGCCTGGCGTGTTTGAGGAACAAAGAGGAAGGCATTGTGGCTGGAAGGTGTTAAATGATGAAGATCATGGCCCAGGGGAAGGCAGATCCTGCAGGACCTGGCGGGCCCTGGGGAAGGGTCTGGAATCTATTCTAAATGCAATGGATTTTAAGTAGGAAAGTACCAGAATCGACTGGTGTTTTTAAAAGAACACTCTAGCTGCTGTGGAGACTATAGCTTGGAGCTGAGCAAAATTAACTCAAAATTAACTGAGGGACCAGTTAGAAGACTCCTGCAAAAGTCCAGAAACAAAATGCTGAGAATGGCTTGGTCTGAATGATGACGAAGGAGACAGAGACACATTTGAGAGGAACTGAGGGGGTAGAACCTGCAGCATTTGCTGAAGGAAAGTGAAGGAAAATCATGAGAAACGGCCTTGAGCTTCTGACTTGAGCAATCAGGTGGGTGGTAATGCTATTTCCCAAAATGGGGAAACTTGGAGAAAAACAAGGTCGGAAGAGAAAACCTAGGATTTCCTTTTGGTTGTGTGAAGGTGAAATGCTACGAGACAACCAAGTGAAAATGTCCTATAGGCAGCTGCACAATTGATCCTGGGGCTCAGAGGGCAGGGCTGGGCTGGGCTGGGCAGGGCTGGGCTGGGGTATAATTTGGGGTTGTCAGGAGGCTGGGCCACTTGGAGATGAGTGGAGGAACAAGGTAGCAGCCCAAGGCCCAGCATGCTTGGCCATGTCCTGTCTTGGCAAGATCTTTCAGGTGTGCATTTGTGGTCACATCTCTCAACTCATTTTCCACACAGCTTGGGGTGTGTGTGTGTGTGTGTGTGTGTGTATTTGTGTGTGTATATATATGTGTGTGTGTGTATTTGTGTATGTGTGTATGTGTGTGTATTTGTGTGTATGTTTGAGCTGATCAGGACTTAATTGTACTTTAAGTGAACTTACAACATAGAGATCCATATTGCCAATATTGTTGTCTTTATATCCTTTATAGTAGCCCTTGAAAGCTTGAGGAAAGGGATTCATTTTGATCAATTTCCCTACCTAGAGAAAAGGATAAATGATGTAAGATGGGAAAAAACACACTGGCTTTCATAAAACCATGCCTCTCATTCTTGAGGAGGTCCATGTCTTTCTGAAGGCCTGAGATGGCTATCCAGGGCTGGGAGGAAAAACAATGCTAATTAAAACAAATTTCAGCGTGGTGTTTGCTGTTTTCAATTTTTAGGCCTGTTTTCCATGAGCTTGACATCTGCTTAACCAGCAAATTGGCAAACTCCTGATTTCTCAAAACAAAAACAAAAACAAAAAAACACGAGTAAATAGAGAGGGCAGCCGTGACTGTTACCAGCATTTGCTCCTCCTGTCTCCTCCTCTCTGGATGCTTCTGTGAGTGTCTCTATTTCAGCCCCTGCCACCTGCCACAGCAAACGTTCGGTTCCTCTGCAACCCCTGCAAGGGGCCCCTCACTACTACACAGGCTGCCCAGCCCCCATTTGATGGTTTCTGATTTAGAGAATTCTTCCTTGCTTTGGAGATCCAAGGGAAGGCTGTTGGGACAACACACATTGGCAAGCATTAGATTATCTCGCACAGAATATGACAGAATGGGACAGAGAACAGGTCAGTTTTTTGATGAGATGACAGGGCTGAAGTAGGGGAGAGAGGCAGGCCAGCAGGGCAGGGGTGTACTGAGGTCATAGGCACCCAGTGTGCATCATGGGGGCATGCGAGGGCCTGGCCACAAGGGCACAGGGCTGGATGACAGAGGGCAGTGGGGGGAGGGAAGGCTGCCCTGGGTCCCCTCTGCTTAGGTCCTTCTTGGATGAGTAACAAGTTAATGTGATGAGCTCATCCCAGGCAGTGCCTCCTTTACCCTTTTTGAGCATCCCCATCAAGGTCTGCTAGAGTAAACCCTAGAAATCCTGTAGTGATGGAGTCCAGCCCCTATTGTACATGGGAGGAAGCTTTCTGATTCCTGATGTGTCCTTTTCTCATGCATCCAGCATTCCAAAGGACATGCAAGTACAGGCAGACCTGGGCTTTACCTCCTGGGGAAGGTGGACGCTGCAGCCACAGCCTCCCATGAAACAGGCCTTGCTTCCAACGCGGGCATGCTCAGAGCCACTTGCTGCCAGGAGCAGTGGTGGGTGTGGACTGGGGACGTGCTGTTTCCCAAATGAGATAATTTCCCTAAGAGATCCCTCTACAAAGCAAGTAGTGTGCTCATACCGTGGAGAGAGCGGACGCTTTTCCACAGAAGCCTCCCCACTGCTTGGTTCCCTCTCCCTTCCCATCTCTGCCCAGCCTCTGCCCAGCCTTCAGATGGAAGGTACCCTTCGTCCCTTACACCCTCCCCTGTGCCGGGCTCCATCGGGAGAAATAATTCCTTCCCCTTGTTGTCCCTCCCCATCTTGTCCCCGCTGGTTAGTCCCTTGGCTGTACACATGCACACACACAGGCACGCCAGGCTGCCCCTGCCAGCCACGTGCTGACCCGCACAGAGGCTGGGGGAGCCAAGGATAAGAGCGCCATCCAGAGGCAAGCTTCCACCCTACTTCTTCAACAGCGGGAAGGGCGAGGAGGATGGCGGTCGGCTAGTGGTATTAGTGGTTGGAGGAATACGAAGAAGGATAAACTCCATAGCGTTTCCTTCAGAGAAAAATACCCAGTTAGCACAGAGACATGAAGTCCCATCCAGTAGGGCAGTCATTTGGTAAAGAAGTAAGATGCTGATGAGTTGACTGGGGAAGCTAGAAAACAGGGTGGTGTTTTGCAAGAGTAAAGAGGAGGGACTTGTCCCTCTTTGGGACAAGTTTGCTCTAAAGCACCAGGGGGGCATCCGGGCACAGTGGTAAGACGAGCATCACCAGCCTGGCCCCCGGATGTCAGTCTCCTATACTAGCAGCACGGCAGGCCCACTGGATCCTAAGCCACTGGGGCAGAAGGGTCAGCTCACTCTCCTAAGTGGCTTGAAGCTGAGGGACGCTTGTGTTGGACCCAAATGCTGGAGGGGAGGGAGAGAATGCCCTCAGTCCCAGAAGCCAGACTGATAGAGACTTGCAGGGGCAATGGCTGTCTGCCTGCCCACAGAAGGTGCCCTCATACTGACCTACCTGTTTCTCCCCTCTGAAGGGAGATGGATTTGGAAATAACTCCAGAGGAGGAGGAGCACATAGACTCAGAACACCAGGACTGTAAACATTTTTATACCACCTGGTCCATCTTTCTCATTTTCTATAAGGGGAGACTGAGGCGCAGAGAGAAGTATCTTGTTCAAGGTCACACAGCCAGCTGGTAGCAGATCCCAGAGGAGAAACCATGTCTCCTGACACCCAGTCTAGTTCTTACCATGACAGTCTTAGCTCTCAGAAGGTGGGCCTTATACCCCGATGTCCCCTTCTCTGAGTCCTAGAAACAGCTGTCCTAAAGTCAGAAGTCTGTCCTTTGGCCTTTGACATTAGCACTCTGCCCTCCAGCCATATCTCCCCATTGAGGCTGTCATTGCTCCCATTCCTAGAAGATCCCAGGGAGAGAGAAGCCTCAGTCATTCCAAGGCCATATAGTCGTGTTCTCAAGGAGTCAATGCGTACAGCCTGGTACCTACAATGTTTGGATTAAGAGAGGTCTGATGGGAACCGTGGTGCCCCTCTGCCCACTTGCCCTAAACCTGCTCACTGAGGTTTTAACAGCACAGTTCAGCTCCACGGCCAGGCCAGGCTTTCTGCAGAAAGGTGACCACATTGCCTGGACCCCCACCAAGGCCTCCATCTTCCCGACATCTGGGTGTGTCCAGAAGGCCCAGCCAGCGATAGGGGTCATCGCAGCCAGGTCTCCATGGTGCAAGCACAGAGGGATTTGGGGCCTGGAGAATGCAGAGAATTGGATGATGATTTTTCTTTAATCCTTTCCTTTGGCTTGGGAATGCAAAATATTATCATTTTTGCCTGGAGATTTCCCTTCCTCAATGTGTTTGGCTCCAGCCAACGCTAAGATGAGTTTGCATTCCTCCACCCTGCCTTGCCTCCAATTCTAAATTGTTTGCAGAGACTCAAGACAGATGCTCATGTGCTGACAACTGGAAGTCAACTGCATGTTTGCCCAAGAGAACCTTCCTGACGTGTGCTGGGAGTGGGCTTAGGATGTCAGAGAGCCAAACCCTCTCATTGTACAGACAGGGAAACTGAGGCCCAGAGAGGCATAGTGACCGTCCATGGACACACAGCCAAGTTAATGACAAAGCTAAGATTAGAACACAGATAGCCCCACCCCAGTCCAAACTTCTCTTGGCTTCACTTTTGGTTCTGTTGACTTACAAACGTGTCTGTTGGCCCTCCCAGCATGGCTATAGACTCTGAAGACTACAAGTCATGTCTTACCCAACTTGGTGTCCCCAGCATGGAACCTGGAGCACCACAGACCCCAAATAGACATTTACTGAATTGAAGGACTGTAGAGGAGAGTAATACAAGGAGTGGTGGTGAATAAAGATGAGCAGGAAAAAAAGCTGGTGACCTTAGACAAATCCCCACCCCTCTCTGGGCCTTAGTTTTCTCACTTATAACAATAAGGGTCTTAAACCCTATGGAGTGATTCTCAAACTATGTTTCAAGAAATCCTAAGATTCCAAGGAAGAGTCTTAGGTCTGGGGGTGGGAAATTACTCCCTGCCCCCTACTACTAACCCCAACATCAACCTTTTGTGTCTACTTTTTGTATATATTTTTTCAAAAAATGTGGGATTCACTATGGAAAAACAAAGTTTGAAGACCAATGGACTACTTGATTTCTAAGATCCATGCTTACTCTTTAAAATAAAATCCTAATAAGTTACCCCTCCCGGATAACCTATTTACCACACACCCCCTTTGACCCATTGGTAATATCTGGTGGGTAGTGGACACCCCATGACAGCTGGAAAGAGAGAAAACAAGGTGAAGGAAGCCCTCCTGCTATGAAGTCTCTGCTGCTGCCCAGAGCTGCTCTGGAGCCCAGAATCCATGATGGGTGGCTGTCTGACTGCCTGTTGGTCTGTGTCTGCCATTCCCTGGATGTTGGTCTTTCTAGGTAAGAGAGTGAAAAGACTGGGTTACTACCCCAGAGACCATGAGTCCCCACAGATCCCAGTCTCCTTATGTCTTTGTCCAATCACTCTGGGAAATTGTTCCTCTCCCCCCAATAGTCCATCATTTAAGAGCTAGGCTGTATCAATTTTCAATTTCTATGATAATGCCATTAACAAATAATCCCCTCAAACCTCAGTGACACACAACAATGATTATTTAGTTCACAGGTCTGGGGTCAGCCGGCGGCAGGGTGGGGGCATAGGTCAGCCGATACAAGCTGAGCTCAACTGAGTGGCCCTGCGGGTCTCACTGCACTTGCTCATGCCTGGGACAGCTCGGCTGGGGCAGCTCTTCTCCAAATGCCTCTGGTCCTTTGCCTGGTACCCGTGGCTAGCCTGAGCAAAACTCCTCACACTGATGGCAGAGTGCAAGCGAGCATGCAGGAACGGACAAGGCGACCTGAGGCCCAGGCTG
>NW_007733383.1:82816-112065 GCF_000696425.1 Galeopterus variegatus | reverse complement strand
CCTGGGTGCTGGATGTGTCCTGGCGCTGTCCTGGGTGCTGATTGGACACA
Source organism: Galeopterus variegatus (assembly GCF_000696425.1). Classification (NCBI taxonomy): domain Eukaryota; kingdom Metazoa; phylum Chordata; class Mammalia; order Dermoptera; family Cynocephalidae; genus Galeopterus; species Galeopterus variegatus. Next base: position 112,015 of record NW_007733383.1, on the reverse strand, counting down.
CCTCAGGGAATTAAGGAAGGGAGCTTTTTAAAGGTTTTCACTGACACGCCCTCAGCCCTTCCTAATTATTTATAACTGCTATAAGACTCTTAAAGACGTTTTCCCTTCTCCCGAGTGGCACTTGTTTCTAGCAGAATAAATAGGTTTTGGCTTCATACAGAACTGGGTTAGAATCCCAGCTCAGCTACCTATGAGACTTGAAGGCAAGTGGCTTTGTTTTTCTGAGACTCTTTTCCTTTCTTGTGTAAAGAAGTAAAGAATATTTAACCCCAAAGGGCTCTTCAGGAGATAAATGATCTTATTGCACCTAGTTGTTGCTCAGTAAATGTCGTTCTCTGTCCACAACCCCACACAACCTCGCACGTTTCTTCCCTGGACACCGTTAGAATCAAGCTCCCATGCCCTTTTTTTCCTTAATGATTAGCCTTCTCATTTTTGCTGACAGAGAATTAAGGGTTTTTTGTTGTCTTCTTGAGACCATTTTCTAAAAGTTTCAGTTCATTAAGCTGTGCAGTGGTTTCTTGGGGAAATTGTTAGCATCACAATGGACCATAAACATATAAATGGAGCCAGATCTGGCAGAAGAAAGCAATCAATGACTCAGCACTTCCAGGCTGGGCTGGGAGAAGCCTTTCTATTATGCTCCCTCCTCTAGAAAAAAAATTATTTTGGTCAAAGGCAGAATTCAATGCCTGACACAATGTGACTGATGAAGGGTTCAATCGTTCCTGCATTCAGAAAACTGCTATGAAAAGCCACCACCTGTGTCAGACCCTAAGCTGGACACTGTGGACACACAGGTGCATAGATATTGCACCCAGCATAGGGTCTGACTCATTTTTGGTACTTGATAAGTATTTGCTGAATGAAGGAATGAATGGAGAGTTTCTACTTTCAAGCTGCTTACAGAGAAGTCAGAGGATCAGACGGGCACGTGGACAATGGGAGGGCAATGTGTTAAGATTAAGGAAGATATATCTGCAAGGAGACAGAAGAGGAGTGCAGGCAGAGGCAGCTTTGTGCAAATGGAATGATTGGACTTAGTCTCAGTTGATGGGTAGGTGTTTGGAAGCTTAGAATGTACGTGAAAGAACATTCTAGACAAGGGGAAAAGCATGCATAAAAAGCAACAACGTAAATGAATAGCACGGAAGGACACATATTAAGTTGTTGGCATGGCTTAGCTTGCAGTGGTTAGAGTTTGCTGATGTACATGGAGCGTGGCCTTGGGAAGGGAAGAGGAGCCAAGCTAAAACAGAAAATGACAACAAGGAGATCGTCATTAAAAATTTGAAAGCAGGGCCGGCCTGGTGGCGCACTGCTGCAGTGCGCCGCTTGGGAGCGCGGTGTCGCTCCTGCCGAGGGTTCGGATCCCACATACAGACCAGTTCCTGCTCACTGGCTGAGCGAGGTGCGGGCACAGCACTGAGGTTTGCTATCCCGTTGCCGGTCCCGGTCCAGTACGGGTGCGACACTGAGGGTTGCGATCCGTTGCTGGACACGAAAAAAGACAAAAAAAGGAAAAAATAAAAATAAAAAAAATAAAAATAAAAATTTGAAAGCAAAACCAAGGTGCAAAAGGATATGGATTTCTCTGACATTTATATGTGTTTAGTTAATTTTCTGTCTTCTAACTCTGCTGATAAAGTGATAATATAACTGCAATACTCTGTTTATTACTTGGCTTTATATGGTCATTTACCTTTCAAATGAATTCTCATAAGATACAAGGGAATTTGGTAGAATGTTACTATTATTATTATCATTGTTATTATGATTAGGAGGGTCCTAAGGTGCAGAGAGGTTATGGGACTTACTCAGAGTCACAGGATGAGGTTGACATTGTCCTGGGACTGGACCTACCAGTTTGAAATCTTCCTACCTGGTCACTGTTGCAATGAGCTGATGATGGATAAATCACGCATCATGTTCATTCCTAGCCCGTTACACTTATTTTCATATTTATCTTACTTCTTGACTTCCTCCCTTCCCCATGGTTCCCATATGAATGAATTAGATTTTCTAGTGATCCCAAGCATCTTGCACATCCCAGAATGATCCATGCCATATTATTCTAAAGAAACAGAATTCATTAACTGGACATTTTAAGAAAATTTGAGGAGGAAACTATTGACAGAGGTGAGGTGGGGCAGGGTTGTTGCTGCTTCCAGGAATCCACAAGAGCAGGTAGCATGGCCACCCATGGGCCTGGGGAACAAGAATAAGAAATGGTACCACCAGAACCTAGAGAGAGATTTGGACCTGGGTTCATACCTTTTGTGAGAACTTTTGCAAGCCCTGTTTCTCCCCATCCCTATAAACAAGACTTCTCTCCAAAACTTAGCACAGAAGCAATGGGCAAGCCTCATGACAGAGTCATGTTTTGGGCTTAGAGCCTAGATCACTGCTTGCAATGAATAAACAGCATTAGTTGACTGAATATATAACTTATGTACTCAGCCATGCAACAGTCGTACTGCAGGAAAAATACATCATCTTAGAAGCACTTTTCTTAAAGGTACAAAATGCAAAGTTTTCCAATTGAAATGATGGGTAGAGGATTGGCTGCTTATAAGTGAGCTTCTTTTTTAATGCTTAAAAACATAAACCATAATAAAGCAATAGGTTGCTGGGTAGTATTGGGTTCTACCTGAAATTGATTTGTTAGTCATTATCTCACTGGCTTTTCATAACAAGCTTCTGAGGCTGTTTCCATTTGTCATACAAGTTAAATCATCCCAGAGATATTAAGTGGCTTAAACAAGTTCTCTTGCCATCTCAGTGTCAGGCTTGGCTGTAACTCAGCTGACCTAATAAATACAGGAGCACAGTTCCTTATGCAAAGTTTTTGGGGCCGTGTGTGTTTTAGATCAAATTTAATTTGGATTTTGGAAAGATAGCAATATGCAAACTGTATATATCATAACATTTACTATGGTGTCTGGGACAGCACCCTAATCAAGCTCATTAATATTTATGCAGCAAAAATGTGTAAATATTCATACAAAATGGGATAACTAGAGCTTATCAATAGCCTGTGTCAGTACAAGTCAGGTTTTGCTGCCAATTGGGTTCAGATAAACACTTACTTTCAGAGGATGGGGATTTTGAAAATGTGGATAAGGTGAAGCTCTGCCTCAGCTTCTTTCTACAGGAAATGTCAAACAGAATTTCTTCCCTTTTTCTCTTCCCTTCTCTTTCTTTTCCCATCAAAGTCCGGAATGAATGGCAGGTGGATGAGAGCAGTGGCCGCCACAACAGCTGACTTGTGTTGAGTGTAGGGGCAGGCACTCAAGCGCTGTGAGCGGGATCTCATTGCTAAGCCCAGCATCTGCTGACCTGGCAGCTCCTATTCTCTACCCCTCATAGGCAAAGAAATTTAAGCTTGGTGAACATGTCACCTTCTTAAGTCAGCAGTTGATAAGTGTGGAAAGCAGAGCTCAAATCTAGGCATCCGATGTCTAAGTCCACACTGTTAACCACTATGCTTGAAAGCAAAGGTCTTATCTCAGGCACCCTCGGACCTCTTAAGCTCATATCCAGAAAAGTAATCCACGAAATGTAGATACTTGTAAATTATTGGTGAATTGATGAATTAGTTAACTGGTGATTTGGATCTGAGTTGAAATGTGGGTGCATGACTGGGATGGAAGTTTGGAGAAAGCACAGTAGATTTGAACTATAGTCACATAGGGAGTCATTGTTATAATCACATTTGGACCCATGATCAAGGTCGGAGAATGGTCAGCCTTGAAAGGTCTGTGATCACACTGTGTGGTCCATGGTGTGTTGTACTGAATAGGATAACAGGCTCTTTAGGTAGACTGTAGAGGGACACCTGGAGGCCAGGTTACAGTAGAGGCTTTCATCAGAAGATGCAGTCAGGATCCTGGAAAGAGCATAATTCTTGTTGTACCCTGGCCCTCTCCTTCTTGGCACTAACCTCTTTATTTTTATTTTTTTCTCTTTCTAGGGGGACCAAGGAGCACCTGGGATCCCTGGCTTTCCTGGCAACCGCGGTGACCCAGGCATTGGGGTTGCCGGCCCTCCCGTGAGTCCTTAGTCAGCCAGCACTTACTTGTTCGCAGACCACACAGCCATTCTCCGCAGGGACACTCCTCCTCCAGCTAACCTGGCAGTGGGTCACTGGTACTGTGCTCAACTGGGGTGGTAGGTCTGTCCACACGGCTGAAATTAGTGTAAAATTTGGTGTACTTCTTATTGGAATACAGCTTTCAGAGAGACCAAGTCTCGTCTGACTCAAAGAGGACAGAAAAAAATTCGCTAAAACTTAAAAAGAAAAAAAAAAGTCTCAAACTTTGAAAAACTGAGTCATACCCAGTGATGCTGGTCTGTGTGGGGAAAGAGTGTGATATGGGAGAAACAATGTTTTTTCATGTATTTCAGGCAAATAAAATTGAGTTAATTACCCTGCTTCCTCTAATTAGCACAGGTGAGAAAATAAATAGAATCATGTCTCCAAAATAAAATCCATGAAGTTGTCCTCATATTGTTAGTTTTAATGAATAATTTACATCAGTCTGCTAGGTGTGAGTTTGCAAACTGCCTAGAGGTGATAGCTTTACGAATTTTTAAAGCCTTTGAGTTATAAGGGTTCTTAAAACTCAATCTAGTCCAGGCCCCCGTCCAAGTTGAGGATTGTTATCAGTATCCCCAACCAGCCGCCTCCCAAATGCCTCTAGAAACAGAAGACATGCTTCTTTTAAAGCCTGAAATTCAGAAACGTAATTTCACAGAGAATAGAAATTTATTAGAAATTTCTTTTTACTGAGAATAGAATTACAGTCTTCCGTATCTTTCATCCATTGCTTCCAATTCTTCCCTTTGTCCCAGGAGGAACACATCGTTGCTTTCCGCCCTTATTAAATAAAAGACTTTAGAATTTAAGGCCAGTTTTCAATCTTGAGGTCTCCTCCTGTTTAATTCCTCCTTTTATAAAGACACCAGGATCTCTTAATGCACCTTAAAATTGTATTACTTTTTTCTTGGCAGCTGTGTTTTACTATTATTTAAAAGAAGCTCAAATACCCAGTCTTTTTTGATTGCCATTGCTAACTAAGCCTTAAAATATCCATATAACCTATGCATTATTGTTGTTGTTACTATTGTAACCCAGAAACACAAACTAACTTTACCCCTTGTAAATGTAACCTGCATATAAGCCAGAGCAGCACGTGGCCCAGCCTCTGCTTGGTTTTGCATTCCAGAAATGCAGACCATAACCACAAATAATTAAAAATAATACCGTGTCTTCTATATGACTGTCCAAGAATAAGAAAGGAAACTTGAGATAAAAATCCCCTTCCCTTTTCTCTGTGGTCCTCTTAGACCCCATAGTGGTTCTCGTGCCTCTCACTCTCCAGACATTCTCCAGGCCGCTGTCTTCTCCATCCTCTGATTCTCAAGCAGGCCTCACTGCCTCCCCCCAGAAACGATGCCCTCACCTCCACTCCTACCCACTAGCAATGGTGGTGGGAGGAGCAGGTGGCTCCATGTCCCCCTAGATGTCTCTGGAAACCATTGAAAGGAGGCATGTGGAATCCCCTTGGGAATGTCTAATTTGATTTGACTGTTTTCCATCAAATAAATTTGCAGATAGAATGTCTGATAAACAAACCCCTTCACTTTGTTACAATAGTTTTATTCTTTTCTTTGGCTATCTTTCTGAAACCCTCCTTTTAATAGTGCCCCGTCTGCTGGAGTCAGGATTTGGATTCATATAGGAATTGCCCCTTAGAATAGAGAACTGACTGTAAGTGAGACTGCAGACCCATACCACGGATTGGCACCCCATATCATTTAACAGGATTCTGCATGTTTTACTCTATCCCCAAGGATTCACTGTACCAAGCCCTCAATCAGAAAGCCAGGCAGCGGGGTGGACACAATTCATCCCAGCTCCCACTTAAGAGCCAGCTAAAATCACCCACAAAATATGTTCCTGCCTAAGTGATTCCACTTGAAAATTAATTGGCTGGCTTTAGCCAAGAAGCTGTAAATCAACTGTTTAGTGTCTTTCTACCACTTTGACTTATTAAAAGCTTCCGTGGTAAATGAAACCTTATTGAATTTTCATTAATCCTATCTTTGGCCACCAGCCTAGGCTGCTAATGGCCTGGGAGTATGTATGGAGGCTCAAAGGTATGCTGAGAGCCGGAGTGAGGAGGGGTGCAGATGGGGGCAGGGGTGAGGCAGGGGTGTCAAGTTCACTGGAACGCAGTGGCCCCTTTATGGGAACATTGCTATTTGCAGGGTAGTGCTGGGTCTGGTCCTGTGCTGGCTTTCAAAGCATCCACCTCCACCATCTCATTCAGTCCTGTGAGAGTTGGTTTTAGCCATGGACTAAGGCTGGGATCCCATGAAAGCAGCCCCTGAGCAGAGGATTCAACAGCAAGGAGTTTATTTGGAGGTGATCTCAGAAATTACCCCTTAGGGAGTGAGAAAGTGAGACAGAGAGAGGAAGAGACCCAAGGGAGAGTATGTTAATGGGCAGATGGTCACTGTGGGTGATGCTGGGTGACTACATGGTACAGCCTTTGAGTTTTTTATGCAAAAGGAGTGACACCTGTTGGTCACTGGTTGGAAGCTACCCCCTGGGGAGTTGACTCTCAGGAACTCTCAGCCTGCCCTGTGTGCTGGGCCAGTCATCCTCCTGTGGCTAAAGAGAGCCCTGGGGCAGGTGCCTGCAGAAGGGAGCTGCCGGGTGTGTGTTGTGTCCAGGGAACATGGGGGAAAGGGAGCCTGACATGCCTGCTCCATCCCTGTTTTCCAGGTGATCAATGTGAGGTGCAGGAGGTGAAGGGATTGGTCCAGAGCTCATGGCTAGTTCAGGGGCAGGGTGGGGATGCAGACCTACTCTCCACACCCTCTGAACCCAGGTCTCTTTCCCCTTGCCTGGTGGCTTCAGCACAATGGACAGGATTTCTTCATTCCCGTTCAGTTCCCCCACTACGCATGAATTCAGCTTTAAGTTATTTTTCACTTTCTTCTTCCCATGGCATTATGCTCCAAGGCCTTTGGCATACAGGGGCAGTGTGTCTCCCTGGAAGGGACCCTGGGCTCTGTCTGCCAACCTCTGCCCCATCCCCATACAGGGAAATAGACAGGAAGGCAGTTGTTCGGTGTTTTGTCTTTCTGCTTCAAGACATTAACAAACAAAAGAATCCCTTTAATCTTCAGTTTTCCTCCGATCTTCCTTTAGCAGGGTTTAAATGCTTAGAAAACGAGCCCATTCAGGCCTTGGGGCAGGTGAAAGTGCTAAGGGGCCTCACAGACCCCAGGAGCTTGGGGTTTGTAAGAGCAAGTTTCCCGCTGCTAGCCATGTAATGCAGGATGCGTCACTTCCAACCCTGGCCATCAATTTCCTCATGGGTTGGGAGCCAACGATTTCTGTAGCATCATTGGGAGCTGGGAGGATTACAATGTGGTAATATTGGTGATAACACCTGGTTCCCTGCATTTGCCCTTATGATGTTGTAAAAATCCTCTTACCCTGATGTCTTCCTCAGCCTTTGTAGCCTGAAATTACCTCTCCTGTTTTGGAGTCTCTGACCTCTCTCTATGGAGTTAGCTATACCTTGGCCTAGATGCAGAGGGTGCACATACACATGGGATGGGCTGACTGACCTCCAGAGGCCTTAAATATTTCAAGTGTCCAAACGGAAGGTTTTTGTTTGTTTGTTTTGTACTCCCTCACTTTGTTTTCTGTCACTTACAACAGAATACCTGAAATTGGGTAATTTGTAGAGAAAAATACATTTATTTCTGACAGCCTAGAGGCTAGAAAGCCCAAGGTCGAGGGGGCTTGTCTGGTGAGGGCCATTTTTTTGGTGAGGATTTGCAGAGTCCTGTGACATCAGAGGGCATTGACTGGCAAGAGGGCTGAGCCTGCTCATGTGCTCTTTCTCTCTCCTTGTAAAGCCACCATCTACTCCCATGATAACCCACTAATCCATCAACCCATTAATTCATAAGTGGGTTAATCAACTCATGGGGGCATAGCCCTTGTGATCCAATCACCTCTTAAAGCCCCACCTTTCAATACCATTGTTGGATTCCTTTTAATACTTTGGCAGTGGGGATTAGGTTTCAACATGAGATTTGAAGGGGTCGTTTAAATTGTAGCCCCCACCTTCCAGAGAATAATGTAATAATAATAGAGATGGTAGCAACTAAGAAAAACACAGGAGTGATGATAATCACAGCCAGCGTGGACCGCCTGCCGGCCGGGGCCAGAGTGGGCAGAGGCCGCCCTTTCTCTCTTTCATTTATCTCATGGGCATTCTCTCATTTAATCCTCCCTACCAGGCAGATCCTACCTTTCTTCTCATTTTACAAACGAGGAAACAGACTTAGAGATGTGAAACCACTTCCCTGAAGTTGCCATTAGGACATGGTAGAGCTGGGATTGGACGCCAGCATTCTGACTCCAAGAAGGTGACCTTCACTGCATATCACCAGGGGCAGTGTCACGGAAGTTCACGTGCACATGGCTTTACGCCCGCCAGTGTCTTCTTGTGTGTGTTGTCGCTCCTGATATATTGACTTATGTATCTAGTCAGTTGTGTATTTTTATTATTATTATTATTTATGTATCTTATCCACTTGCTTTAGTACCATTCCTTTGGTCATAAGAGAGCCACTTAGGCTGTTCCAAGAGCTAGGCTGGCTAATTTCTGGCTACTTGGGGACACCCAGGCATTTGTCAGAAGCTACCTGAGGGCCTATCTCCCAGCCTTGCTCCAAGGCTGATGCTCAGGAAATGTGCAGGGCTTGATTCATTGGAATTCACTCTCACCCTGTCCAGTGCATAGAGCTGGGTCCTGTGGGTGGCAAGGAGGGACAGAAGAAGGTGTAAAACCGCCTGCCTCCTCCCAGACTCCAGGGGTCCCGTGGTGCTCCCGCATGACCAAGAGCTGGGCTTCCCAGTGTTGGTATTTAGACTAATGTCTCAGGGGTTTCTTCTGTTAATGGGGGAAGAAAAAATCAGTTTTTACGTAAGCGTCTACTGTCCCTTCTGATTAAGAACTCTCTAAACCAATCAAACCTTTTTTGTTTCTTTAATAATTCCTGAGGCATGTTTAAAATGGGCTGGGCTCTGCACTAGGTACTTTACATGACATTAACTTCCCTGACCCTTGCAGCAGTCCTGCGAGGTGTACAGTGTTACCATCTTCAGCCTACAGATGAGGAAACTGAGGCCCAGAGAGGTGCAGTCAGCCTGGGTTGCTCTGCTGGTGTGAGGCAAAGCAGGCATCTGAACCTGGACTGTCTTACTCTGAAGTACACACCCTTAGTTTCTAAGCTGTAGGACAACCTCTGCTGTTCCCGTGGATCAAGTAACCTACCTCGTGACGTACGGTGGAGGAAGCTTTGTTCTCCTGGGCTGATTCTCATTTTATGCAATTAAAACCACCATGAGAAAAGCTTCTTTGTAGTGGACATGGGACATGTAGGGATATGGCACCCTGACAGCTCCCAGTGGCTGTGATCTCTGCTCCGTCAGCAGCCCCCATGGCCAAGCCCCATCCAGCACACCCTGTCCTCTGTCTCCACACTTCCTGTTCTGTTTCAGTCTCCTGCTTCAGCCTCTGGGACTCTATTCTGTTCCCTCCACCCACTTCTCCACACCGCAGCCACAGCTGTCTTTATAGAGCTTGGGTCTGAGCTCGCCTCTCTTGCCTGTTTAGTAACTTTGCAGGCCTCCCCCGGCAGGATCTCAGGCCCTGCTCACCCAGAGCCCACTGTCTGCTGGAATCCCTGGCTGCAGTCCTGCTCAAATCTGTGCGTGAAGCCGGACTTTGCCTCCTCTGCCTAGCACTCTCCTCTGCCAGGGACTTTCTTCTCTACCTGTGAAGCCCACCATCCCCCAAGCTCCTCTCGGTTGTCACTCCCCGGGCAGAGGTTCCCCAATCTCTCAGGCTGACCCACAGCAGCTCTTGACCTGTCTCCACCCTGACCCACTCAGTCCTGTCTCATTGTCATGGGAGTAGTTTCCCACACCGAGCACATCACCTTGGTGGGCTCCAGGTATTGCTGCTGCCTGCACAGCAGCTCTTGACCTGTCTCCACCCTGACCCACTCAGTCCTGTCTCATTGTCACGGGAGTAGTTTCCCACACCGAGCACATCACCTTGGTGGGCTCCAGGTATTGCTGCTGCCTGCCCCAGAGAACAGCACTGGGCTTGTGCACATTAGGCATTCAGATAAAAGATTTTGGAGAATAAAACTACACTGTATTTTCAGATATAGGTCTATGGGGGGTTGGAAGAGAGAGGTGATCAATTTTGAAAGGAGGTAAAACTTGAAGTTGAGCACAGCATCATAGCAGAAAAAGAAGAGAGAATGTTTAGCGTATCTAAATCCTCTTGGGGCTTTCAGTTTTGCAAGTTTTTACTAAATACAATTATCAGCAAACACCAAGTATGGCCAGGCATGTGTACGCATGTGCAGGTGTATATGTGTCTGTACATGTGTCATATGTGTTTATGTGTATGTCGTGTTTTATTATGGAGGATGTCAAGTATACCCAAAGTAGGCAGCATAGTAAAATGAACCCCCAGGCAGCCACACTCAGCACCAACAACCAGGGTCCTATGGCCAATTGACCCTGTCCCCTCTCTTCATCCACAACCTTCCATTATTTTGAAGCCAATCCCAGGCACATATTATATGTAATATTTCAGTGTGTATTTCTGAAAGATAAGAACGTTTTAAATGTAACCATAATTTCATTATCACACACCCCAAAACAATTACACAACACCATCAAATATCCAATCAATGTTCAAATTTCTAATTGTTTCATAAATGTCATACTTTTACAGTTTTCTCTGTTTTGAGTCAAGATCCTAATAAAGTAAGCAGATAGCAATTGATTTTTAAAAATTTATCAATTTATAGATTTTCCCTCCATTCTTCCCCCCACCCCTTTTGCAATTTATTTATTGCTAAAAAAGGCTTATTTTTTGGTATCATCAGGTTTCCCACAGTTTGGAATTTGCTAATTTAATAGTTTAACATGCTTCTCTGTTTCTGTAGTTCCCATAAATTGGTACTCGGGTCTAGAGGCTTGATCAGATTCAGGTTTGATGTTTTTGGCAAAACTTCACAGGCCGTGTGTTCTTCTATCAGGACGCACATGATGTCTGGTGGAGTCTCTTTTGTGATGTTTGTACCCTTTGATGTCCAGTGCTTTGATCAATTAGCATATCAAGGGTTGCAAATGGGTGCTATTCTAGCTCTATTAGTTCTTCTTTCTTTATTAGGTGGAAAATTTCTATGTAGAGAAATGTCCCCTCATTTACCATTTGGATACCCACTGGTACAATAAATGTAGAAGGCAGAATATAAATGCTTAAGTCTTTGTCCTAACTTGCTTTCAAATAATGACTTGGTTCCCTAGCATTTTTCAGAAATGACCAATTTGATGTTTGTTTTTTTAAATAATAATTTTGAACTATTGGATATGAACAAATGTGATGTATTTTCATATAGTGCAGTTATTCTCTGTTTTGATGCTCAGATTGTCTTGTCTGATGCAATAGGAGACTATTCAAGTGGTGCCCAAGTACTTTTTTTTTTATTTTTTATTTTTTTATTTTGTCAATATACAATGTAGTTGATTATTATGTCCCATCACCGAAACCTCCCTCCCTCCTTCTTCTCCCCCCTCCCACCCAAGCATGTCCTTTCCATTTGCTTGTTGTAGGAACTTCAAAAAAAAAATTGTAGTTGTTATATCTCCCGAGTACCTTTGACACAGGGCTTTGATAGTTTCCTTGCTCCCCGGAATGACAAGATGTTCTAGGTTTGTCCTTCCCATTCCTGTAAAGAGTGTCATAGTTCCTTTTAGTGGAAACTGGTAGCAAAGGCCAAAATCTGGGTGCTAGGGTAAAGTGACTCTTCAAAAAACACATTGGAGGGCATAATTTTGGAAAAGAGGGTTGTAATTGTTGAAAACACATTTAGGCTTCAGATTTAGAAATGGCGTTAGAAAATAATTACACAGTCCTTACTCCTCAACACACTTTTATGTTTCTTAAAAGGAGACTAACAAAATAGCTATGGGAATGCCTATTATGGGCTGGACCCTGACCTCTATTTATACATCTTCTTTTATTTCTGATAACACAAAGTGATATTCTAGCTTTGTATTATAATTGAGGAAACTGAAGCTCAGAGAGGCTAAGTAGCTTGCTTAAGGTCAAACAGCCAATAATTGATAAATCTAAGATTTGAAATGGAGACCTTTGATCACAAAATCCATTCTTTAAAGTGCTGTTTATACTGAATGACATAAGAAAGGAATTTAGAGCCTCGTCTAATAAACAAGATAAGTGCTTGAGGTGGATCATGGAGTTTTAATTTGAAAACAAAGGGTGACTGTAAAATGACATTCCCCATGCCTGTAACAAGCTGTCCTTTACAGCCTTTTCCTAAGGAATAAGTGTACAGCCTCACTGAGAAACTGCTTTGAAATGGAAAAAATTCAGATATATGTATCGCGGTCCACGTATGCTGCTGACTTACAACCTGACAAGAGCAGTGAGGTCACGTGCAGGGAGTCACAACTTCCGAGTCAGACAGCCCAGAGGTGGAATTCTGAGCCCACTGTTTTACCTGCTGGACTGGCTAAGTTGCTCGATGGCTCTTAGCTTCTGTTTCTCCATCAGTAGCAAAGGGATGTTGGAGATGCTCAGCTTGCAGGCTCCCGGGAGGGGTTAAAGTGAGATTCTCTCTGTGCAAAGTAGCTAGTACCATTCCTGGCATATAGACCAGTAGCTGGAGGACCCCTTCTTTCTAAACCTGTGAGTTGCTCATCTCTGAACTTCCCTAGCCAGTCCCCTCTGTGTGTATATGTGACCGTTTCAATCATTTCTGGAATGAGATAGAATTCTGAGGGATAGAGAGAGAGGAAGGGAGAGAGAGAAGAGAAGTGCTGTAATATTTTGATGATTTTCAAGTCATTTCGTTAAGAGGAAAAAAGGATACTCTCAGAATTTTACTATAATTTGTGACTGTTCAGTCATGGTCATTGTCTATGCTATGAATTATGGTTGTCTTCCTTTTGAGTCCAGCTGCCACAAACTTCCTCTTCTCACACAACATTTGCCATGGTTCTTAAAGACAGTTCTTCCTGAAAATTCCTATTTTATATTAGTTTCAAACTTATTTAACCTAGGTTATGTTTTTCATTTTAATGACTTTACACTTTTATTTCTAAAAATTCTCTCTGGCTCCTTTTGATATATGCCAGATCTTTTTTTGATAATGCCATGCTATTTTCTCAGTGTTTTATTCTATTATGTATTTCATAATTTTGAGTAGATCTTTTTTTTTGTTGTTGTTGCCTGCATATGATCACTCTACCATCTGAAGTTCATGGAAACTCTAACTCTACTATTTGTCCTGCCCACTGAGGCTCTCCTGGTAAACAGTTTTGTAATTTAAGATTGTGAGTTCATGTCTTTTGGGAATATATCTGTGGGAATCCTGCAGCCTGCTGTCCTCAGAGAGGGGATCTTCTGGGTTCATGTAAATGTATTGGCTTTGAGCTGAAACTATTCGGGGCTTATATTTTAGAGCTCCCAATTACCTGTGAAGACAAGTCCCTGAGGATGAGTTCTCAGAGAAGGCTTTTCTTCATTATGTACCTCTATCTGAGACAAAGATGGATGACCTTCCTTGACATCTTTTCCTTCTCTACCTAAGTGAGGTTGTCGTACAACAGTCAGCAAAGTACAGCCCACTGGCCAAATCTTACCCAGCGCCTGTTTTTGTATGGCCCAAGAGCTAAGACAGTTTTGTCCATTTTTATTTTTTAATTGAAACATAATAAACTTTACATATTTGTGGGGTACAGAGTTGACTATTAGTATTTGTGTACAACATGTGATGATTGAATCAGGATAATTAGCTTATTCATCATTCCAAAATGTTGTAAAAATCAAAATTAGAATAATACTTCATGACTTATGAAAATTATAGGAAATCTAAATTTCAGTGTCTGTAAATACAGTTTTGTTGGAACACAGCCATGCCCGTTCATTTAAGGTTTGTCTGTGGCTGCTTTCACACTCCATAGCAGAGTTGAGTAGTTGTGCAAGAAACCATACAGCTTGAAAAGCCTAAAATATTTACTATGGGTTTCTTTACAGAAAATGTTTGCAGACCCCTGTTATAGTCTGTTAAAGGTCCTGCCTTTACTTAGTGTTCTATGTTTCAACTTCCTGATAAAAATATACTACAACCTTATTTCCTGTGCACAGCCCTTAGAGCCCAGTACCCTCCAGGGCAGATCATGATGGATTTAGGGCACTGCTTCTCAGTTGTCTCTTTCCTGAGATCTCTGGAGAGTTCTAATTTTTTCGGTGCTCAGTTATGCCCATAAAATGGTGCTGATTCTATTTTATTAGGCAGCACCAGGGCATACTTTATGGGCAGACTTTTAGGTTACCTGGTTTGTCAGACTTCAGGAACTTTGGCATTTATGTGAAAACTTTTCTCCCTTTTGGGAATACATAGGGTCATTTTCACTGGCTGTGCTACAGTGAGATGTGGTGCCCCAGACTGAGAGCAGGAGGTGGGGCTAACTCTGCCCTGGCAAGTGACTCCTGGCATGGCTCAGGAAGGTCTTTGTCTCCTCTGAGCCTTAATTTGATCATCAGTGAAAAGAAGGGGTGATTACAATCGATTCGCAAGATCTCTTTGTGCTCTAAAATTTTAACTTTGATGCCGTTTGCTGTGCTCTGGTCTGCTGTGTTCTTACAGTGCACAGGGCATGGCACGGAGCCTGTGTGTGGTAAGAATGAAGACTCAGCACCGCCCTCACAGAGAGTGCCGTTAATTTAGTGGGGAAGAAAGACAGGCCAACAGGCAACAAGGATACTAGGCATTAAGTCCTAGACAGGGTGCATGCAGGGGCTGGGGACTGCAATGAGCACCCTGGGTCTGTGAGACCAGGGAAGGCTTTCCAGGAACAGTGGCATCTAAAGTGAGAACCAAAGTGTGACAAGAATGAATCTAGGTGGAAAGCAGGATGGTTCTTCCATGCAAAAGCACCAGAGGAGCAAAACCTCAGGGGCAAGAGACAGTTCCGGCACTGCAAGACCTGGAATTATATATTAATGTCTTCAAGTCAATCAATGAAACATCTTAAGTACAGTATCTAGAAGCCGAATTCTAAGTACAGTATCTAGAAGCTGGGCACAGGGCTGGGCACACTTGTGGAATGGCAGACTCATATCGCTCTGTGTGTGTGCGCGCACGCGTGTGTGTGCACCCCTTTTCAGAGCAGAAAGAAGCACCATTGTGACCTCAGCCATGCACGTGGGGGAGTCTGGTCCTTAGTGTGTCCCCAGCCCATTCTGAGAAGGAAGAGCCAGTGCATCTCTAAGGGGATCCAACATGGGGAAGCGGGGGCTGCTGGGTCCAACCCCACACCAGAGCTACAAATTAGAGGTGGGCCCAGGTGACAAGAGCCTCATGGGAACAAGGATAGGGTGGCAGCAGTTCAGGGACAAATGAAGAAGCTTCCAGGGAGATTTCCATGAGCAAAGTCTGTGGGTGGGCAGGTGGTGAGAGGGTGTGGCTGCGTGGCTTAAAGATGGGAGGAAGTTAGCTACCGCTTCCAGGACAGTGAAAGACCTGGCTTAGAAATAAACACCATAGCATGTTTAGATGATGATTTCATTTCTACTGTGCTTACTTACTTGTTTGTTTATTTCTTAGGGCCCTTCCGGACCACCAGGAGACAAAGGGCCCCCGGTACAGTATGCTTTAAATAAATGACTGGGTTTCTATGGGAGGAATTCTGCTCTAATCAAAGCAATTTTAAATTGGAGGCACCAAAAACTGAAGTAGTTCCTGAGAATTCCTAACATTAAACAGTGCAGACTCTCCAAGACATAAGCATCGACCTATGGAATAGGATATGTTAGATGTAGATATGAGTAGGAAGAGAAGGTGGGGTCATCTAATCCCACAGCCAATATTTTAGTTGGGCAAACTGAGACTGGGTTTGCATTTTGGCACCTCTCCATCACAGAAGGATAGCCATGGTTTAATAAATTTAATCAAATTTAATCAGAAGAACTGATTTTGAATTCTAGCTTTAACACCCCCAACCATGCAGCTATGAATAAATGAGGGGACTTCTCTTAGTCTGAAAGGTGGGCACAGCGAGACCCACCACTGTGGAGGTCTGATGGGCTAATTTTATACTGAAGCAGCAGGAGAGCTCTCAGTAAGCACGGGTTCTTAGCAGTAGCAACCCTTGACAGTGCACTTATGTGTGCATTTACCAGGAAAATGTGAGCTCATCCCATTGGAGGAGGAGCCGCATATTAGCAGCTGAGATGATAGTGCCTTGTGCCATGTGTACATATTTTAAATTATGCTCATTCATATGATCTGAATTTAGGAGAACAGGAATTTTTATACCCATTTTTACAGATGAAGAAATTGAAGGTCAGAGCAGGTAACTGATCGGCATAAGAAATCAGAGCCAGTTATTGCAAAGTAGCAGTAAGATAAAAGGGACTCTAGATGGAGGTGTCAATGTGAGGGGAGGTCTGCATCTGCACAGGAAAGGCAGGGTTAGCTCCTGAGCAGCCGTGATGTGCAGTTCCTGCACCTGCCAGGATGAAAAGCTGATTTCCACTTGAAGATTGATTGATTGATTTGTAAGGAAAAGTCTTACAGGAAACAAGATCCATAATGAAAAATATCTCTGGCATTTCCTGATGTTACCCAGAAATTTTCAACAGAATGGGAATGATTTTCTTACAAAAAGTAGTAAATGTCATGTGGGTGCTGAACATTGTACCGGGTCTTGCGCAGGGAAGCTTATTTAGCTGATTAACAGCCCCCAGGGATGGTTATACCTAAGATGAGAAAAGGATGAGCCAGGATTTGGTCTTTGGCTTGTCTCGCCAAGGAGCTATCCCTTGGGCTCAAGCAAGGGACCCACACATGGGGCCCGGGTGATCAGGCTCAGAGTGAAGGTTTTGTGGAGTGTTCTCTGTGTGTACTGAACACGTCCACCTCCACAGAGTGCAGTGCAATGAGTAGGCCCTGGCAGGGGACTTTTGGCACACGCATGATACCGGGTTCCTCATGGCAATAAGCCATTTGTGCAACACAGCCAACTACTGCAAGGAGAGGGGTTCTCAGTTGCTTAAACTTCACAGGGTGTCATCTCTTCTTTTTTATCAGGGTTCTCGAGGCTTACCTGGATTCCCCGGCCCCCAGGGACCAGCTGGCCAGGATGTAAGTAGAGAGAAATGGCATGGCCTCAGTGAAGGACCCCACGTCACCCCCCAGGACCCCTTCCTCCATCGTCCCCTGGATTCCCTCTTGACCACGGGGCCAGCTTCTGCCTCAAAGATTTCCAGGAAGCCCCAGGGACTTTTTGTTTTTAATTTTTGCTCTTTGTGGCCTATAATTTTGCATTGTCCTGTTTTATTTCTTATGCTTTTGTGTTAACACTCTCAGAAACTCTTAAGCTCTTGGGTATCCCATACAGTGTCTTCTATTTCTTGGTCAATTTCCTTATATACCTAGCCAGTCAGTTCTGCTCAAAGCAGGTACTGCCTTCTCTCTGGACTTGTTCCAGACCCTTCCCTGGAATGGCTCTCTCCCTTCAAGGGAATTCCACAGATGTATCTGATGCTTATTGAGGATGTGTCACCTCCCACTTTTTGACAAGGCAGTCATCTGTTATCTTTATTATCTGGCTTGGATATATCTGAGCTCCAAGAAGGGAAGGACCATGTGTCTTATGAATCTGTAGGTCCTTGATGCCTAGGACCTGCCAGGCACATAGAAGTTACTTGATCAATATGGTACCAAATAGATAAATGAAAACCCTGAGATCTGATAGCACCAAAGCAGCAGTGCTTATTGCTTAGATGTTCACTTTTCCATCTCTATACTTTCAGTTTATTATAAGCAGGAAAAATAAAATCCCTTCCCTTCCTTGGGTCCTATTTCAAAAAATAAAATTACCCTCTAATTCCTGTCTCCAAATTTTCAAATGTAACTGCTCCATTATCAATATTACATTCTTACAGCCAGTCAAAAAGAAGTATTCTCTTCCTTTTCAAAGCCTGCCCTTCCACCCGTGTTTGGAAGAGAATTGAGAAAGTTTAAGACAGGTGTATGTGTGTGTGTGTGTGTGTGTACACATTCTGGTGTGCATTACACACTGTGTGTGTGTGTGTACACATTCTGGTGTCCATTACACACTGTGTGTTTGTGTGTACACATTCTGGTGTGCATTACACACTGTGTGTGTGTGTACACATTCTGGTGTGCATTACACACTGTGTGTGTGTGTGCACACATTCTGGTGTCCATTACACACTGTGTGTTTGTGTGTACACATTCTGGTGTGCATTACACACTGTGTGTGTGTGTACACATTCTGGTGTGCATTACACACTGTGTGTGTGTGTGTACACATTCTGGTGTCCATTACACACTGTGTGTTTGTGTGTACACATTCTGGTGTGCATTACACACTGTGTGTGTGTGTACACATTCTGGTGTGCATTACACACTGTGTGTGTGTGCTGTTTTTGGTTTTGTGTTTAGGATAGAAGTTATAGGAGGGGTATATCACTGTTCTAAACATTTGCCACAGTCAGATAGTTCCTGGGAAGCCATAGGTCTTCAGCTGAGATTAGAAACCATGAGTTCTTATTAATGCCGGACTTCATGTTTGGGCAGTTTTTCCCCCACCAAGTTATACTTGGCAGATACAGAGGCTGGCAGAGGGGGTGGGTGGGGTGCGTAGAGTTGGTCAGGATTACATGCTTATCCCAATGAATGTTTTCTTTCTTTCCTCTCCTAGGGCGCACCAGGAAATCCAGGAGAGAGAGGGCCTCCTGGAAAACCAGTATGTCACCTTATGGTTCTGGATGACAATTGATTATCATCAGTCAGGGCTCCAGCGAGAAATAGAATGCAACTCAGACAGTTCCAGAGGCTTTAACAAAGAGACTTCTTACAAAGCTGTGGGTAGAGGGAACTCATTCAGGATGCTGTGAGACCCAGAGATAAACTGCAGGGGGAGGCCGTTATGACCATTAAGCCTATTTTCAGAGCCAAGTGAGACTTTGAATGGGACTTCCAGATAGCAACTGGAGTGTGCTTTGAAAGCCACTGCCAGAAAGCTTGGCCTGAGGCAGGGGGGATGGTCTTCCCCATGCTCCAGTTTCCTGTCAGTGCAGCTTACTGCAGGCCAGCAGTCCAGTGAGCTCAGTGGTAGTGATACGTCCCGGATGGCCAGCCTCCGTGGCATGGAACAGGACAGCAAAGGATAAAAGGTGGGTCTGGGCTGAGCCGGTGGGCAAGGGCAGCCTCCGTTGCAAAATCCTAACATGCCTGTTTCCACTCCTTGGCTGGGTAATGTCAGCACCTCCTGGTCACCCACTTGTAGAGTGGCAGCAATGCCCTTTCTTGTCTCACACTGAGAACAGTGGAAGCTGTGAAGGTTAAGCAGACATGGACAGCCCTGAATGTTAGGTCCTTGGCAGTGTGGCCACAGTCTAGCCCAACAGTTTAGTTCCTACAGGCTCTCTTGATGTCCAGCACCCTCACGCTCATCTTGTGGGACACCGTCTGACTGAGTTACCAATGCCAGAGAAGCCCAGAGGGTTTATCCTGCTACCCAAGCCGTGGGTCGACCCTCCAGGGATAGGACAATGAGGATGAACAGGTCTGGGTGAGTGGGGAGGCAGCTGTGCAGATATGGGAGGAGTTAGCCCATTGGGAGATGCCACCTATGATGGAAGAGACGGTGGCAATCAAAGTAGGAATCAGAGGCCTCAGGAGCGAGGCCACAGTCTGATTTCAGAAACCAACATGCTCACCTGGGCAGAAGCTTCACCTCAAGATGGGTCTGAGAGGTCACTTGTCTCCTTTGCAAGCCTGGCCTAATACGAGTTTCAGAGAAGGACCCAAGGCACAGAAGCCCCTGTGGGCTCAGACGACTGTCCTCCCTTATCCGAGGGAGGTGGCACAGCAGAGACCTGGATGGGCATCTGGTCTATCTGTAAGGGTCCTGCAACTTTTCACTGAAGACTGTCCCATGGGATGAGAAGTTGGGGACAACTATTCACTCCCCTCTCCTTCTCTGTGGAGTTAGATTTGTGGCAGCAAAATAAGCCTCACAGAAGCCACTTCCTTATCCAAGTGCAAAGCCCTGGTGAAGTGGGTGGAAGAATGAGGTTCAGGCCAGAGGTCAAATGGGGGTTCAAATGATCTCTGCCAAATCTAGACCCTGCCACCTCCCTGCAGAAAGAATTATCAGCAGAGTCCAACTGACATTGTGGACAGTTGTGATTGTGTCACAGCTAGTCACCAGCAGAACAGAAAGTAAGAATGAGAGAGAACAGGTCTATTTTGGACCATCTTTAGATTCACTGAACACACTCCCCCCAAGTGGTCCCAGGTGTGGCCCAGTGGCTATCAGGGTGGCTCTCATCTCACTAATCAGATGAGTCGTTGTGTCAGGGATTTCCTCAAGTGCAGTGATTTGCTAGAAAGACTAACAGAACTCAGAAAAGCTGTTATCCTCATGGTTATAGTTTATCACAGTGAAAGGACACAGATTAAAATCAGCAGAGGAAAAAGTTGCATAGGAGAAGTTCCAGGAGAGGCCAGATGCAAGCTTCCATTTGTCTTCTCCCAGTAAGGTTGTGCAGATGCTCTTAATTCTCCCAGCAACAGTGTATGACAACACTCACAAAGTGGTGCCCCAGGGGCATTCACTCGAGCCTTGGTGTCCAGAGTTTTACTGGGAGTCGGTCACGTAGACATGGGATGCCTATGTGGCTGACCTTCATTACTCAGACCTCAGCCTCTCCAGAAGTCAAACTGATACTGTGTGGCCTGAGACCCCCCACCTGGAATCCCACTGTTAGAATCACCTGTCTGGCTTGGCCTTGGACAACAAAGATATTCTTATCAAGCAGGACATTCCGAGGGCTTAATGGTGATCCCCCAGGAGCTAGGCAGGGGTCAGTTCTTTCTTTGGTGTGTGCAGAGTTTGGACACTCCGGGCCTGCTGAGTTGATCCTTTACTGCCCCATACTCCATCCCTCAGTGGGTGGAGAAAGTGACCCGCAGTGTTTCTCCAGTGCTGCACCCACCTGGGAGAAGCATAGAATTCTGCACTAGAAGTCCCCTGTCTGGGGTTAGGGTCTCTGGAAGCAGAGCCTGCAGTGGGGGATTCTTGTGCCAGTGATCGACTGAGGGAGTGCTCACCTGCAAGGATGGAGGGAAGCACGACATAACAGGGAAAAAAAGCCTGTCAAAGATGTGGGTTCAACTCAAGTCTAGCCTCAGCCTGATCCCACATGGAGCTCTAAGGTGTAAATGGCACCACGGAGCAATTCCACCTAGAGGTATGGCCCAGCCCCTTTTGACCCATATCAGTCAGTTATGGGTGGCATCGCCTCTCTGGCATTTCCAGCCAGGGTGCCCGACACTGGGATGGGTGCACAAGAAGTGAGGAGATCCTATGCATGGCAGACTGTGTCTTCTACCCCCAGCGCTTCCCACTTTTAGTTCTCTTAACAGGTTGTGCCTAGCAACAGCCCAGCAGTCTCCACCAGCTCTGCAGGGGCAGGAAGAGCAGTCTGGTCTGCAACCTGTGTCCACCTTCATGAGGTCATACAGATCTGTTCCTTCTGGGGACCTATCTTGTAAGGTTTCAGAAATAGATCAGAGCAAGGCATTAATGAAATTATCTTCAAGGCCACACCGTAACTTCCTGAAACTTCGCTCTCCATTATTTCTCCTTTTGCAATCAATGCCCAGCCACATTGTCTAATATAGCTCACTCTAAATATATGAAGAGCACAAATGACAGTATGAAAATATCCCAAATAATGCAATGCCAGCAGCATAAAAATGTCCCAGTTTGGAAAATATCAATCCCTTACCAAGGAGAATGTACAATTATTAAACATAAAACACCGTATCGTGGGAGCCCCAAATCTGAAAGGGCACTTGCGTAGTGTTTGCCTATTCCAAAAATCTCACCGGGGCCAATACGTAGAGACATCGCTTTATTAGAGTTATTGGAGGTGCTGGTGGCAGCCGGTCAGCTGGAAATCCGTGCTGCCACGGGGTACATACAACAGTTATGTAGTGAACAGATCAAAGTAGGGGTGTAAATCATTTGGATGCAAATGTGTAGTCCCTCACCCAGCTCACATAACTCAGAGTGTGGAAGATCCGGCTGAACAGATAAGTTAACTTACTTGCTCCCTTCCCGGAGCCAGAGTAGTTGACACTAGTGTTCTAACTCCATTTACATGCTAATTTATTTACTCAGGGCTCCTGCTTCCTACAGTCTTCCGTTTGTCATAAAGAAGTGCCTTTCCTTGGGTAACTACCTTGGCCCTGCAGGGGTAGTTTCCCAGGGCGGAGGGGGAGCTCTGGGGAGGAGGGATAGGTCTATGCCCAGCATTTGCCTTACAAATACCTTTCCCTTTTTAAAGTTTTAATAAATTGCTATTACAAAGGCTGACCTTCCTCCAGAGGGCCTCACCCCGATAACCATGGGGGTCTTGGCCTTGTCTTTTCGAACTGCATACTAAATAAGTTCTCATGCAGAGCTAATAATTCCTTCAGCACCTCTAAATCTGAGCTATTCCAACCTCCATCTCCCTTGGGTATTCCTGTCTTGCAGTAGCCCAGAGGGCTGATTGAATTTCTGAGCCTATAACAGAAAACAACACAAACACATCCTCAGCCACTACAACCGTTATCCTGTGCAAACTTATGTGACCATCAAGTGGCTTTTGTTAACAACAGGATGGAACAGAAGCTCCCTGGGATCAGAGAAGGGGGAGTAGCCAGAAAAATTGTGGTTTCAGCCTCCCCACGATGGCAGACTAGATTCATAATTCATATACCTAAACTCAAACTTAATCAGAAGAAACCACCTACCACAAGCTGAATTGTGGCCGTAAGCTTTCCATATTCTAGGGAAAAATCACTCATCTCGCCTCTGGTGAGTAGGTCCTTTAACTCCTTTCCATTGCAAAATTTAGATGTTTGCAAAGTAACACGGCAATCTCTACTTCTTACCTAAGAATCCCTTTTTCCCTCTAGTGTCTGCCATTCAGTTTCGAGTTTCCTTCCTAGTCTTGTGCTCCTTGCATGTGCGTGTGAACTGAGCCTCCACCCCATCTTGGGCTGCAGGCTGTCAACAATCATAACAGGCCACACTCCGACTCACAGGGGGATTGAACATGAATTCAGTGACTTGCAGACTCCTACATATCTTCAGAGGCTTTGTGATTCTTCCTGATTTCTAAAACCTCCTTTCCAGAATTAAACACTTTCAACCTATAATGACAGATGAGGTTTAAAATGCTATTACGGAAAGGACATTCTTGGGGGGGAGGGGAGAGAGGGAGGAGGGAGGGTGGTGTCGGTGATGGGCCATAATAATCATATACAGTGTATATTGACAAAATAAAAATTTAACAAAAAAATAAAAATAAAATAAAATAAAATAAAATAAATATTAAAAAAAAAAATAAAATGCTATTTCACTTGGGAGAGTTGATGACATTGGCTTAAATTCATACTAGGTTGTGAGTGATTGATTGCTAAAGCGGTTGTCCAGCTGGGAAATCCATGACAGATTGTAGACAGTGTGTTCCCTTGCCTCCTGGAGTACCAACATGACCTATCAGCTCTTGGTGAGGTTAGGGAGAAGGCACCACCAGGAGAAGAGAAGAGGCCAGTGGAAGGAGAGTGGAGAACAGAAAGGCCTGGAGTCAGCCAGGTGTGGCTAGGACTGGCAGCCCGTGCAGTTGCTGCCTTGGACGAGTCTTCTTTCTGTGGCTCCCAGGCTTGGGATGTTTCCTGGGCTGTTTGTGTCCCTGGCATGGTACAAATGTGTAATGAGTTACAGCTCACATTTTGAAGGCCTTTCACTTTCTGAAGATGCATGGAATATGATATGTATGTATGCGTGTCTATATGTATTTATTTATTTTTACTTTGACAGGGCCCCTCTTCACTACTGTCTCCAGGGGACATAAATCTCTTGGTTAAGGTAAAAGCATATAAGAAATGTGCATGTGTTTGGAGTATGGCGGGATTGGAGGTCTCAAAAATAAGGTGTTTTTTTTTTGTTTTTTGTTTTTTGTTTTTTGTCTGAACAACTACATGATAGTATTAACAATAATAGCAACAACATTTGTTAAGAATGTGCTACGTGCCCGGGTATGTGCTAAATTCACACTGTCCTATATGGCAGCCACTGGCCACATGTGTCAGTTTAAACTAATTAAAATGAAATACAACTAAAAATTCAGATCCTTGGTCACACTTGCCAAGTATTTAATTGCCACACATGGCTAAGACTATCTTATTGGGCAGTGCAGATACAGAGTAAAAAGTTCTCCTGGGCAGCCTGTACTAAATGCTTAAAGCACATCTCTTATTTAACTTTCACAATTATCCTTATGAAGTCAATACTATTCCTGATCTTGTTTTGCATATGAGAAATGTGAGACACTGTGAAAGTCAATGAATAGTATAGAATAGAATAGAATATTCTAGGAATAGAATTTGGTCCTCACTGATTTTGGAGGCTGGACTCTAACCCCATACAGGACTACTTTGTGTTCTGACAAGAGGGCTGGAGGCAGAGCCACACAGCTTGGGTATGGGTCCTGCTGCAGCAAAGGCTAGGAGCACAGGCTTACGAGCTGAAGCAGCTGCTGGGCCCTGTAGCCAGGACGAATCCAGACCTGAGTGCAGACTTACCTGGTATCCAGGACCATGTTAGCTTTCCCTATGAGAGACAAAGACCCTGAGAAGTTGAGCAAAACTCGATTGGGGCAGGGCAGGGCATGGCTGGAATTATACTTGAAAGCTAAGTTGTGTAGGTGTCCAGGTGCCCAGGCAAGGGCCTCAGGCCTTCAGTGGCAGAGAGCTGGGAAAGTCTGTGCACAAGAGGCAGGTGGGAGAGATTTAAGGTGCGAAGGAGCAGACTTGCTGCAGTGAGTGTGCAGGCCCTTTTGATGTCTGTACGTCAAGCCTTTGTCTCAACTTTGGGTGAAGTCGGGCACTGGATTTTGTGCAGTTCATCTCTCCTCGCTTCAGTGTTCTAAAAGGCACTTGGGATTTCAGAAAATACCTAGTTCATGCGTGAGACCGAGGGAAGAAAACGAAAGGGAAAGAAACCCTTCTCGGGAGCCTGGGACTTTTAATCTCACTTCACATTGAGGTGGCTTGATGGAAACATTATACATTTTATTAAAAAATGAGTGGTAGAACAATCTTTACTGATTTTTATTGACAGGAGAGAGAGTGTTTTTCCACAGTGAAGGACATGACAAGAAATCATTATCTATTGATTCAATCCCTTGTTTATTACAGGATTTTATTAGCCTAGATCATTTTTTATAATTCCCTTGCTCTGGAAGGAACTGGGTTTCATCACCCTCGCCCCTCCCTTGAGGAGTTCAACCTCAAGGAGTCTTGATCTTTATGCCAATGATAATAGGAGTGAGTGCTTAAGGGTTAAGCATCACACCTCAGGGCCACAGCATTGAGACAGATATTTATTCAAATCAGTATTTTCTAGCCGCTAAAAGATGCAGCTGTTTTCATCAGGGCAGCTGGAAACCCAGAGGGAAATCAAGCACCCACATTCAGGGTGGCCCCTGGAGACTCCCTGGTCCCACAGAGCTGCTCTTTGCCTGGAAATCCTGCAGAAAAACAGCCTGGGTTGGGTGGTTCTGTCCGTGTCTGCAGAGCTGACTATCTTTAGCTCCCTATTTTGTGTAGTCAGCTACTGCCACCTCGATGTTGTAGGTTAAAGCCTGCTGTTATAGTCTAGGTGGGCTGGTGGCGAGTGCCTCTTTTACTGAGAAGGCACCTTTTATGACAGAAAATTTCCTCTGCCCCAGAGTTTTATAACATCATATATCTCATTCTGATAGTTGGAAAATTGCCTGAGTAGAAAGTTCATCTTCTAAGTGTGCCTGCTAAATGAATTTCCGTAGTTGGGTCTGTGCCCAGAAAGGTCATCCCCAGGATGTCTCCATTAGACAACTCCCTTGCATAAATATTATTTCGTCCAATGCTCACAAATAACTATTTGAGTGGGTTCTATTACCATCTGCACTTTACAGATGAGGAAGTTGAGGCATAGTTAGGTGAGTTACTTGTTTGAGACCACAGAGCTGGGCAGTCACAGAGCCAAGATTCAAACCCACTGTGACCAGCTCTTGTAGTGTAACCTCTCTGATCTCCAGCTTCATTTCTCCATGAGACAGAACTTCCTGGCAGCTATCTGATGAAGTACGGGCAGCTAGTGAGTTCCCTGCCTGTCACCTAGAAGTTCTGAGATATAGGCTACAAAACTCTTTGGTAGAAATGTTGCACTGAGGGTTCAGATATCCAGGGAGAAGTTGGATGAGATGATCTGGATATTATTTCTACTCCAGGGAAGCAACAGTTGCTTTCTCCTACATAGAATGCAGCAGTCCTCCATTTGGTAGGTGTGTTATTGAGCACTTACTTGGTACATTGTACACACTGGATATAGTACTGTTATAGGCGTTGGGAGAAAATCATCCTTGGAGACTGATATAGAAAAAGAGAAAAAGATTTTTATTTCCAGCGGCCAGGACCGCACCAGCCAATTCAATGTGCGGCCCCGAACCATCTTTGTTCTTGGTTTTTAAAGCTGCAAGCGCGACAACTCAGTCGCCCGATCACTGTGCCAAGAGGTATTAGCCAATGCAAGAAAACCAACAGTACATGAGCTAATTTTGCTGTTAGCGGAGCTCCTCCCGTCCCACCCCCACTTTCCCACCTAACTTTCACACAATGGAAGGGCTATCTTAAGTGGTCTCGGTCGGTCGTGCTCTTAGAAAGAGGGCATTACTTAAGTACTGCATACAATGACACGGTGAGCTGCATTTGCTGAAAATATCTCAGACAAAATGAAGGGGTAGAGACCAGAAGGGAGTCAACACTTATAGATTACATGCAATGAACCCTGCAACATGCTAGGCACTTTGCCTGCATTTCTTTCATTTAAATTTTGCAACCATGTCCTAAAGTAGGAGAATGATCCTTGTTTACAGACAAGGAAATAGACTCAAAAAGATTAAGTGACTTGCCTGAGTTACCTTGAGGTGTTACCTGAACACCTCAAAGTGTTCTGAGCTAGTGCTGATGATCAAGGAGGTCTGATCTGTCAATGGAGCAAGGCAACAGATTTAGGGAGGAAAATAATAACCAAAACCACAATGGCACATGTAGCAGCTAAAATACATTGTGCTTTCACTGTGTGCCTGGCATGGAGTCAGACTTTTTCCATTCACTATTTCATTATCACAAGACTCTGAGGTCCCTGTTTCACAGATAAGGAGCATGAGGCTCAGAGAGGTGAAACCATGATTCCAACTGGGCAGAAGCTTCAGTGGGGTCTTGGAAAGCCCTCTGGTTGAACTTAAGTCCCTGTCCGGTCTCAAGGCACTCAGAGAAAGTGTGAAGTGCCCTCAGGAGAGGAGAGTGGTGCAGGTCAGGAGGGATGGGGGGTCCCAGGATCTCAGGAGCCAAGATGGGCATCAGTAAGACTGCAGGCTGGGGGCGGGTCTTGTCCTTAGCTTCCTGGATTCCAGGACTGGTTCAGTGTGATGAATCCAGCCTCTTCCCTGGTGTGTCTGGGGCTGTTGACAACTCTGGTCTTCAGGGAACAATCCTGTGGAGTCTGTGACTAAGACAGACCCAGGCTGAGAGCCCTGGCCTAAATTAGAAAAAAAATAGGAAAGTAGTATGGTTTTGTACTATTACTCAGATACGACCTTTTCTTGCTAAANATTCAAACCCACTGTGACCAGCTCTTGTAGTGTAACCTCTCTGATCTCCAGCTTCATTTCTGCATGAGATGGAACTTCCTGGCAGCTATCTGATGAAGTACAGGCAGCTAGTGAGTTCCCTGCCCGTCACCCAGAAGTTCTGAGATATAGGCTACAAAACTCTTTGGTAGAAATGTTGCACTGAGGGTTCAGATATCCAGGGAGAAGTTGGATGAGATGATCTGGATATTATTTCTACTCCAGGGAAGCAACAGTTGCTTTCTCCTACATAGACTGCAGCAGTCCTCCATTTGGTAGGTGTGTTATTGAGCACTTACTTGGTACATTGTACACACTGGATATAGTACTGTTATAGGCATTGGGAGAAAATCATCCTTGGAGACTGATATAGAAAAAGAGAAAAAGATTTTTATTTCCAGCGGCCAGGACCGCACCAGCCAATTCAATGTGCGGCCCTGAACCATCTTTGTTCTCGGTTTTTAAAGCTGCAAGCGCGACAACTCAGTTGCCCGATCACTGTGCCAAGAGGTATTAGCCAATGCAAGCAAGCCAACAGTACATGAGCTAATTTTGCAGTTAGCGGAGCTCCTCCCGTCCCACCCCCACTTTCCCACCTAACTTTCACACAATGGAAGGGCTATCTTAAGTGGTCTCGGTTGTGCTCTTAGAAAGAGGGCATTACTTCAGTACTGCATACAATGACACAGTGAGCTGCATTTGCTGAAACTATCTCAGACAAAATGAAGGGGTAGAGACCAGAAGGGAGTCAACACTTATAGATTACATGCAATGAACCCTGCAACATGCTAGGCACTTTGCCTGCATTTCTTCATTTAAATTTTGCAACCATGTCCTAAAGTAGGAGAATGATCCTTGTTTACAGATAAGGAAATAGACTCAAAGAGATTAAGTGACTTGCCTGAGTTACCTTGAGGTGTTACCTGAACACCTCAAAGTGTTCTGAGCTAGTGCTGATGATCAAGGAGGTCTGATCTGTCAATGGAGCAAGGCAACAGATTTAGGGAGGAAAAAAACAAAACCACAATGGCACATGTAGCAGCTAAAATACATTGTGCTTTCACTGTGTGCCTGGCATGGAGTCAGACTTTTTCCATTCACTATTTCATTATCACAAGACTCTGAGGTCCCTGTTTCACAGATAAGGAGCATGAGGCTCAGAGAGGTGAAACCATGATTCCAACTGTGCAGAGGCTTCAGTGGGGTCTTGGAAAGCCCTCTGGTTGGACTTAAGTCCCTGTCCGGTCTCAAGGCACTCAGAGAAAGTGTGAAGTGCCCTCAGGAGAGG
>NW_007733383.1:80434-81476 GCF_000696425.1 Galeopterus variegatus | reverse complement strand
AAAATCCTCAAAGACTAACTAGGAGCAAAACAAGTAAGAGGAAGGTGGGCCATTCAGGGTTCCTTTTGTGATGGAAAAACTTTACCTTCCTGAAATTAGGGGCCAAGGTGAATGCTAAATCACCTGAAGCCCCCCTCACTGAATGTGAACACATGAAGCTTCCAAGTGCCTTTGCAGGTGCCTCTGGTGGGGCATTAAAAAGACCACAGTCAGAACATTTGTTTGTGTCAGTTGACACCATTTAACAAGGAGCTCTTCAAGACACACATTCACTGTGGTCTCAGCTAAGCACAGTGCCTAACATAGAGGAAATGCTTTGCAAGTATTTTTTCAATGAGTGAGTGACTGAATGAATAAATGAATTAATAATAATAGCTAACATACTGTGCACTATTTATCCTGACATAAGTGCGTTATTTGTATAATCTCATTGAGCCCTTATCACAAGGAGAAAGGGAGGAGGAAGAGAGGGATGATTGGAGAGAAGGGCGTGGAGGAAGTGGCCCCAGATGCTGGGCCTATGGGACAGGCTGGTGTGTGGCCAAATGAGCTGTATTTGGTGCATACTGCGCTCCAAGCTGTGAGACCTAGAGATGACAGTCGAATCAGAAAATGTATTTCCTGGGCTGACAGAACTTTAAATTGATGCCAGGATAGCACTTACCTGCCTCAAAGAAGTAGAACAAAGCTCAGCTCCAGGGAGCACTTATTAATGTCTTCCTTGGGCAAAGAATAAAGCTAAGTGTGGCCGAGATTGGGCGTGGGTCACCGCCACAAGGTCCTGGGGGTGTGCACCTCCTGCTTTCTTTGTTCTGCTTCTTTATTCAGAAACCACTTTACATTGCCAAAGGCAGGACACAATTCAGCTTTGTTTGTCTCTAACCTCAGGGACAGAGCATGCTATTTTTAGTAACATTAAATGTTTGTGTTAAATCTGCACTGTAATGTTTTCAGATGTTCACAGATATTTTTATGTGCATGTTTGACATCATTTTCTCTACATTCTGGGCTATATTCCTGCAATTGGGCTGGCCAGGAGTAG
>NW_007733383.1:77364-78763 GCF_000696425.1 Galeopterus variegatus | reverse complement strand
CACTGGGGAGGCCCAAAAGAAAAAGACTGATACCATGTTCTCATGGAGTTCATGGTCTACACTGGGGCAGAATTGGAGGGGAGAGAGCTTCATGGGTGTTTGGGAAATATAATTAAAAACAAAATCTCTTCCCAACCCAGAAAACCTCTCCACCAAGGTAGAAGTAAAAGAAAACAATTTTATATTGAATAAACATTAAACCAGAATGTGACGTGTATCACAAGCTCACTAAGAGATTGCAAAGACAGAGAGAAATCTCACTCTTACATAGCCAGGCCAACACAACCATCCCTTACATTTGCGTTCTCAAGATAAGCAGTAACTAGTCCTTACATAAGGAGACTGGACAACACCATTTGTCAGGCATGCTTATCCTACATTCATCTGGTAATTGGGGTGGCTATCCATGTTAGCTAATCGGCCTTATCCAAAGGAAAAATAAACTTCTCACACCTTTATAACCAGGAGTAGTTCTGCAACTTGGGGAAAGGCTCCTACCAACCCACAGAAATTGGGAGATAGAGATTTGTTTTCTTGCTAATTACATTTCAAAAAGATGGTTCCTAGGTCCTGGAGAAAGACATTCCTGGGTCATAAAGCTGGCAAAAGCCTTATTATTTATCTATTTATTTTTAATTAATTAATTANTTTAATCTGATTCTCCGGGCCTTAAGCAACACCGTTCCCCTTCCATAGACCCAGCTTATAGGTGATTTTAGCATGCGCCCCATGGGTGTGCCACAGTCCTGAAATTCTGCTATGCACTCTGGGATCTTGGGAGGGGGACAGGGGCCAATCCTAAAACTGATTTGACTAGGGATACTTTCACTTAATTAAACTCTCTGTGGCGTCTTATATCATAGTATATGAGGCAGTAAATAGATGTGTTTGAATATTTCTACATCCATGTTTTGTATCTCTCCCTTCTCCCGCTTACTTTTAAACAGCTCAAAAGATCTTTTAGTTAATTAAGAGGGGTGAGTCTTTAGGGGTTGATTCCAGGGTCGTAACCTCAGAGATCCATGACCTTAGTTCAGTGGCTGTCAAGGCTGCATCTCCATGTCGCTTAGTGAGGTTTTTAGATAAATCCTTTACAGGAGTCTCTACTGCAAACCCTTTGAATCAAATCACTGGTGGTGAGGCTTGGATTATATGCGTTTAATTACAACAGAGGCACTTCTGATGTTACGAACCACCCAATGCTCCAGTCCTGGCAGGACCTGGCAGGTGGCCGAGAGCCCCCTCCTCCCACCTGGGCAGCCCCTCCTCAGAGCCAGCCAGCTGACACTGCCGGCCTTGAAGGACAATGAACTGACACTGCCGGCCTTGAAGGACAATGAAAATGATCATGAAACACACCGTGTGTGTGTGTGTGTGTGTGTGTGTGTGTGTGTGTGTG